>NW_028261393.1:879264-1077335 GCF_051295495.1 Thamnophis sirtalis
ATTCTGATCTTAATCTCATTTCTTTTTGTATTGTATTTGCATTTGTAAACTGCTCAGAGTCGCCTGGATAGTGAGGTGGGCAGTGTCTAAATTGGGTCGAATTGACAGATGACAGATGGACGGTAGCTTGGATAGGTGGATGGATGGGTGACCGTTAGACAGACAGATAAATAAGACAGACAGACAGATGATAGATTCGTTAGGTGGATGGATTTGATGGATGGACAGAGACACACAGACAGAGGATAGAGATAAGATAAATCTGATTCAACAGACACACACACACACACACACACACACACACACACACAGAGGAGTGCATTTGTGCTCTGGGGCAGAAGGAGGAGACCAAGGCACCTTTTGGGCCTCTTCCAGATGTGACAAATGCTTCCAGCAAAACAGATCTTCCCACCTACCTCCTAGGAAGACCCCCACCCACTTTCAGGAACTCTCCCCTCAAGAGATCCCTTCCGCCCTTCTGCCCCAGAGCCCCTCCTGGCAGAGACGCCCAGCAAGGCCAAGATCTGGGGGACCTGGGGCCCAGAAGCAGAGCTGGGTGGGTGGGAGGGCTGTGGTGGCCCCTGTGCCCCACTCCTGCCAAGCAGTCAATTAGCAAACGGGGGAGAGGGAGGGGGGATTAGCCAGGAGTCACAGCTCCTTAGAGCCAACAGAGGCAATCTTCCATGGTGGGGGGGGGGGAGAGGGGAACACGGCACAGCTTGGCTGGGGGGCAAACCATGTGGGGCAGGGTCTATGCGGAGGAAAGCCAAATGGATCTGATCTTGGCAAGGGTGGCAGCTACCCCCCCCCCCACGTCCCACCTGTCCAGGCACCCACTTTCTGCTCTGGAGCCCGGGGGGGGGGGAAGGAGACGGGGGGGGGGGCGATGTCACTGGGGCCCAGAGGAAGCTCCTCCTTTCTCTTCCTGCACCCAAGCGCCCCCATCCTTGGGGTCCCGAGATCCTCCTTTTCGGACCCAGGGCAGCCCGAGGGGCTTCGCTTCCACATCAGCAATTGCTCTCAGGGTGGGCAACGTTTCCTCCCCCCCCCAGTTTGAGACACTCTTGAGCGCAGAGACCAAGCAGAAAGAAGGGAGGGAAGGAGGGAGAGAAGGAGGGAGGGTGGATGCCGCCTCTGAGGGGTTACAGGGCTGCTGGGCTGCTCCCGAAACAGCTGCTTGGCCCAGCACCCTCCCCAAAGCCCTTGGCAGCTGGGATTCTCTCCCCACATCTGGGGCTGAGAGAGGGACCCTCATGGAGGATTCCCCCAACCTGGAAACTGCTGTTGTTTCTCTGCCCACCTCCTTCCTCCTCTTCTTCGCTCTACCTTCTCCCTTACAGGCCCCGGCACGAATCCCCCCTCCTGAGTTCTCCAGGTGCAGCCACCCTTCTTCCCCTCCTTCCCTTTATCTCCCACTTGAGACCCCAAGCGGAAGCTCTCCCCCTCCCCTGCCTCCGCCTGGCAGGGCTGAGATTTACCTGGAGGACGTGCAGAACTGGGCATCCCACAGGTGGCAACATGGCATCTCCCCCTGGCTTCTCCCCCACCCCCGTCCAGCTGGGGAGGGGTGAGATAGGAAGCCTGCACCCGGGACCCAAAGAGCCAGAGGCCGTCCTGGACTTACAACCATTCCTTTAGTGACCAAAGTTACCCTGGCAGTGGAAAAAGGGATGTATCATTGGTTTTTCACACTTACGACCATTGCAGCATCCCCAGAGTCAGGTGATTAAAACTCAGAGGCTTGGCAACTGACTCGTGTTTATGACGGTCGCAGTGTCCCGGGGGGTCATATGATCCCCTTTTGTGACCTTCTAACAACCCAAGTCAAGGGGGAAGCCGGATTCACTTAACAACTTGCTGAGCAACAAACACTTTGGGCTCAGTTGTGGTCGTAAGTCGAGGACCGCCTGGCTTTACCGTAAGGCTGCCCCTTCTTACTCACCTGTAGACCAAGGAGTCATCCAAGGAGCTGTTGTACTGGATCTGGTACATGCGGATACCCGGGATGTGCCGTTCGGACGGCCAGTGGATGACCACGGAAGTCGAGGTCAGTTCCGCCGCGAGGATCTTCCTGTCCTGGTGATTCTTGCTTTCGTTGGAGCCCGATTTGGCAGAGGTGGTGATGTCGGAGGATCCGGGGTCCGGCTCTTTCATGTGGCCGGTGTTGTTGACCAGCAGGGGCAGAGGAACAATGCAGACTTCCACGGGGGCTGTGGCCTCCCCGGCCGCGTTGGAGGCGATGCAGGTGAAGAGCCCGTTGTCCTTCAAGGTGGTGATGAAGATGTCCAGCGTGCCGTTCTCGTAGACGGTGGCCCGGGTGGTGTTGTGGATTAGTTTGCCGTCGGGCGCGATCCAGTGGATGGAAGGTTCCGGGTCCCCCACGGCCTTGCACTTCAGGCTGACCCCCTGGCCTTCCATGATGAAGGCCTTGCTGGAATACTGGCGGGTGATGAGGGGCGGTTCGCAGATGAACTCCTCCTCGGGGATCGACCAAAAATACTTGTCCATCAGGTGTTCCGGGGAGGCGCAAGTCTCCAGATCGTCCTCCCGCGTCAGCCTCCGCAGCCAGAGGAGCTCGCAGTTGCAGTGCAGCGGGTTGCCTCCAAAGCTGATGGTCAAGGTGGACGGGTGAGTCCCACGGACGTTGGCCAGCACTTCGGCCCTCAGGAAGAGGTTGTCCGGAGGCAGCTTCTGCAGCCGGTTGGAGGTCATGTCCAGCCTGACCAGCTTCTGCAGCTGGGAGAAAGTGCCCTCCGCAATGTGGTCGATGAGGTTGTGGTCCAGCGTGAGGGTGTTGAGGCTGACCATCTGGCCGATGGCCTCCCAGGGCAAGGCCTCCAGGTTGTTGTAGGAGAGGTCCAGGTCCTCCACGGTGGAGAGGAACTCGTCGAAGCAGGAGGCCTCGATGTAGCTGATCTGGTTGTTCCCCAGGATGAGGTGCCGGAGGTTGGTCAGTCCCCGGAAGTGCTCGTGTTTCAGGACGGCCAGCCGGTTGCTGTTCATGTGGAGGGCCCGTAAGGCACGCAGGTCGGCAAAGGCGTAGGGCAGGATCTGGCTGATGGTGTTGCGCGAGAGGGTGAGGTGCACCAAGTTGGTCATGTTGGAGAAGTCCTTCCGGCGGATGACGGTGATGAAGTTGTCCGTCAGGCGCAGCTCCACCGTGCGCCGGTCGATGGTGGCCGGCACAAACAGGAGGCCCGTCTTGGCGCACAGCATGGTCAGCGTCGGGGAGATGTTCTGGCAGATGCAACGGCCGGGGCAGTGCTGAGCTTTCGCCATGGTGCCAAGCATCAGAAGAGGCAAGAAAAGCTTTTCCATGATAGTGGCGCGCTCCGTACCTGGGGAGGCCCTGGGGACAAAACGAAGCGGCAAAAGATTAGAAACGTGGCTCGAATGCGTCTCATGTGTCTCAGAGCTTGCCAGGGCTGCGCGGACTTCAAAGGATTTGGGATACAATGAGAGCCAGCTGTCCTTAGCCCTAATTTTTGATAATTCACGGCTACCCGTAGGAACGCAAGAGCGCCGGAAAGCTTTAAAAGGGGATTAGACTATAGGACAGTGTTTCTCAACCTTGGCCACTTGAAGATGTCTGGACTTCAACTCCCAGAATTCCCCAGCCAGCGAATGCTGGCTGGGGAATTCTGGGAGTTGAAGTCCGGACATCTTCAAGTGGCCAAGGTTGAGAAACACTGCTGTAGGAGAAGGTGTGACGGAGCCAAAAGGGGGATCAGCCTAGAACCCCCACGTACCCACAGGGGGACTAAGTCCAACCTCCATTCAATGCTGTTGGCCCTTAATTCTAACCAGGTGCTGACCATTAACTGAGAAGATTCCTGCGCAAAGCCTTCTAGCAATAGAGTAGCTGAACTGGACCTTCCCTCGTGGGCCTGGCCTTTCACGCCCGATACAGACACACCTGTTGTTGTATGAAAAGGGCAGCCTCTCTCTGAACACTTACGACCATTAGTAACCGTTCAAAGTTACAACACGACTGGAAAAAAATGATTGTTTTTCACAATTACGATCGCATCCCCTTGGTCATGTGATCACAATTTGGATGCTTTGGTAACGGGTCCGTGTTTACGACGGTCGCAGTGTCCCGTAGTTACGTTTTGCCACCTTCTGACCAGTAAAGTCGATGGGGAAACCGGAGTCTCTTAACAACCGTGTTACCAGCTTAACAACTGCAGTGATTTACTCAACAACGGTGGCAAGAGAGGTTGTAAAATAGGGTGAAACTCACTTAACAGCTGTCTCACTTAGCAACAGAAATTTGGGGCTCAACTGCCGTCCTAAGTGAAGGACTTTCTGTAGTTGCTGGAGAGCAAAAGTGGTAGGTGGCCATTTCCTTTCCTGCAAACTCCTGTGGGTGTTTTTGACCACAAGCAAAGCACTATGCTAGATGGGTGGGCATTATGGGATGGAAATAGCAATAGCAGTTAGACTTATATACCGCTTCATAGGGCTCTCAGCCCTCTCTAAGCGGTTTACAGAGTCAGCATATCGCCCCCAACAACAATCTGGGTCCTCATTTCACCCACCTCGGAAGGATGGAAGGCTGAGTCAACCCTGAGCCGGTGAGATTTGAACAGCCGAACTGCAGAACTGCAGACAGCTGAAGTAGCCTGCAGTGCTGCATTTAACCACTGCGCCACTTCGGCTCATAAAAGCACCATTCATCTGGGGGACAGGTCCCTGAGGTCGCACAGCGGGTCCCGGTGCCAGCTCCTTGACACAGGCGCCATCCAGACGTCCATCCCTGGCTGACAGCTAGGAAGCCGTTGTCAAACCGACGACAGACAGACAGACAGACAACTAACAGACACAGTTACAGAGGGTACCAACACGGCGTTGTCAAAAGCCATCTGATTGGGATCCACATCTGGAATTAATTTTAAGACAGCTTCTTCATGTCCTCCTGTTGATTATCACCGCCAAATCAACCAAGAGCTTCTTTTTTTTTTAGGAAGAGAAAAATCCAACCCAATCAAGTGATATTTTCAAAAATCATTTCCTTTCCAGCAGCAGTGGGCAAAGGCTCTAAATATCAGGTATTTTAGCAGGATTTTTGCGCAGCAGGATTTTTTATTGGGCTTTAACAAGGATTTGCTTTTTCTCCATTCTGGGGAGGTGATTTTTATTTTTTTTGACGTTCTCCAGGTATGGCTAATGAAGAAATTTAGAAGCACAGATCCCAGGGCTATTAAGAGAGGCGTTTTCAAAGCGGAGGGTGGAAGGGAGCAAAAAGTGAGGGGAACAATTATGTTTACTTAACCATGCTTAGAGAAGAGAAAAGCCCCCTCAAGACAGCTGATTGTCTTCCTAATATATCAATAATCCAGCGACAGACAGGGCTATTAACAACTTAATAACTAATAAAAGACAAATTACACTTAAACCAACCTAAACTTTTAAGTAAAAAAAATATGTGGTTTTCACTAAGGGGCACCATAAAATCTTGAGGAGGGGGCTGCTGAGAATAAACAGCTTCTCAAAATTATTTTGAAAGGTTGCAAAGAGAAGCAGAACCTCATTTTTTTTAAAGTACGCAAATGGAACTCTGCCCCTTTTAACACACACACACTGCATACCAGGGGAATGAGTGCTGTGCAGCTGCTGGCACCAATTTGGTATTTTCAGGCATGCGCCCATGTGCCCCTGGGGTCACAGCTGAGTCAAGCACCCTTCCAAGGAGATCAAGCGTTGCCAGGACCAGGCAATTTTCCTCATTAATTCTAAAAACCTCTTGATTCTCCTGAGATTGGTGCAATTTGGACAGGGGGTCAGCAGCAAAGCCTCCCTAAAGGATTGTGGGGTCCTTGGGGCTCTCTGGCGGTTTTCTTGCAGGCGTTTCATGAGCCAAGTAGTTCAGATGGCAGACGTAACCACAACTGCTCAATCCAAGCCCCAGAATGCACAGCAGGGGGTCCTTGACTGCATCCATCTTGACTTTTCTGCCCTGGTGTGGGTGCTCCCTTTCCTTGAAGCGGGAGGAATGGCCCAACCCCGGAAGATTTGAAGTGATGGGTGAATTGCAGAATTAATAAAGCAGCAGGGAAAACTTTGCACTCTGCCAACCACTGGCTGGGCTGCCCCTCCACACCTGCCGGCCCCTGGCTGAGAATGGGGGGTGGGGGGCGAATGCAAGCCCCCCTCCCCGAGGAAGCCCATTCAAGACCCGCCGGATTGATTGGCACGTTTTCCAGGCTGCTGCAGTCCAGAGAGACGCGGAGCGGCTGAGCCACGCTACGCTCCTCGCGTGAAGGGAGCGGGGAAGCGCCGGGCTTAAAGCGGGGATCAGCCCGTGTAATGGGGGAGCGCGGCGCCCAGATAAACAGGAGCCGCATTCGCTGCGCCCCGGATTATAGCCCGAGCCGCGCCCCGCCTTCCCGCCCCCGCAGCCTGCGGGAAAAGCCGCCGGGAGGGGCTCCGGCAAAGCGGGTGAGGGGGTGGCAGTGCATGGAGGGGAGGGGGGGGTCCTTGGGAGGGGGCTAGCCATGACTCCAAGCCCCCCGCCCTCCTTTCAGCACGGGAGAGCTCCTCCCGGGCAGCCCTCCGATCGCGCCGACCCGGCTCAGCGGCTGCTGAAGGAGCCTTGCAGGGTTTTCTCCCGCGTGGGCGGACGGAGGGATGGCAATCATTGGGCAGAAGCCGGGGAGGAAATAGCAGCCCCCCCCCCGCAGGAAGCAATGGGGAAAAGGAAGCAAGTGGGCACGGAGAGGGAGGGGGGAAGCATCTTCTTGGGGAGGGGGCTTCTCTGGGGTGTCCTGGTGGCCAGTGGGTCAGGCACTTTCCAGCCCCAGGGACTTCTCAAGGCTGGGCCTTTGTCAACCTTGTGCCTCCCCCCCCCCAGGCGAGTCTGTTCCCTGCAAAATTAAAGCATCAAAACACAGCTCCGATTCTGGGGCCCCAAGTGGCAGCCGCCTGTGCCAACTGGAGGCCAAAAGCCCAGGCTGTCCCTGTGCCCAGAGGCTGACGGGCACCACAGGCCTCAAATCTTTCAAACCGGTGCACAGCTGCGGGTCCCCAGATGGGCCCAGACGCCCAAGGAAGGAAGGAGTCATGAGCACCAGTGGCGCGAACCATGCCAAGTGGGTGCCAGACGGGGCAGGAGGCCTGGTGCCCCCTCCGCGCCTCCCGATGGGGAATAATTAGCACTTCCAGCTTTATTTAGACTGAATATTCCCGGAGGTTCCAGAACCTCTTCTCAGCCTCCTCGAAGGCAGCCTTAACAAGCCGGATCAAACCATGGCTTGGTGCGACAGAGTGACTCACAAGTCGCAAGTTTGCCTTGGAGAGCAAGCTTCCATTTGATTTGGCCGATCCAGATGTTTGGAGAGCTTCCTTCGCTCCTGCATCATCCGACTTTTAAGACTTGTGGACTTCAACTCCCAGAATTCCCCAAGAATGCCGGCTGAGGAATTCTGGGAGTTGAAGTCCATAAGCCTTAAAAGTTTTCAAGGTTAGAGACCCCTGATCCAGAACATCTGGAAGGGAATCCATCAGAGGCTAAAGGGAATCCATCAGCATCCATTTCCGTTGCTAAGAGAGGCAGTTGTTAAGCGAGTTGCATCTCATGTCACGTAAAATGAGATGCAACTCACGTAACACAACTGCTTCGCTTAGCAATGGACATTTGGGGCTCATACTGTGGTCGTAAGTCGAGGAATGGATCCTGCGGTCACTTAAACAGATTCGCTTAACGACCACAGGATTCAATCCTCGACTTGCGACCACGATTGAGCCCCTGCATTTACATTGCTAAGCCAGGCAGTTGTTAAGGGAGGCTTCCTTAACAACTGGCTTACTTAGCAATGGAAATGCAGGGGCTCAATTCTGGTCATAAGTCAAGGACTGAATTGTGCTGTTGTTAAGCGAAACTGGTTTTGTCTATTTGACTTTGCTTGTTGGAAGTCCACTGGGAAGGTTAGACATGGTGATCACATGACCCCCGGGGACACAGCAGCCGTCATAAGTGCGCGTAAGTTGCATTTATGCCTCTGAATTTTGATCACGGAGGGAATGCAGCATGAAAACCCATCATAAGTCACTCTTTTCAATGCTGCTGTGACTTCGTCACTAAGGGAATGGCTGTAAGTCAAGGACTACTGGAAACGTGCCTTGGAAATCAGGTTTGAAATCCTCCATGCTGACATTTTGAACTAAAATGAGGCTGTTGCTGGGGGGGGGGGGGAGGCGAAGAAGAAACCCCTGCAGCCTTCAGCCTGCCAGATGTGCAGAGTCCCAACTCC
Organism: Thamnophis sirtalis; assembly: GCF_051295495.1. Lineage (NCBI taxonomy): Eukaryota > Metazoa > Chordata > Lepidosauria > Squamata > Natricidae > Thamnophis > Thamnophis sirtalis. The sequence continues at coordinate 887,517 of NW_028261393.1, forward strand.
CATCACCCCCACCCAGCCTGGATTGTTCTAATGAAACCTTAATTCTGTTCTAAGAGAATGTAAGTCTCCCCATGGGGGGACCCTGGGTCATCCAAGGGGGCTCTTCCCACCTGTGGCCAGGGGTCCAAGGGGAGGGGACTGGCTGCAGGAGAGGAAAAAAAGGCAGCATATCAACCGGCTCATCTGGGCCCAGGTCTCCCAATTGCCTTTATTCCTCCATCCATCCATAGATAAAACAGTCCTTCTCAACCTTGGCAGCTTCCAGAGGTATGGACTGCAACTCCCAGAATTCCCCAGCCAGCGAAGCAAAGAATTCTGGGAGCGGAAGCCCAAGGTTGAGCACCCTTGGACCAGGCTTTGCTTATTCCTGAGAAGGAAGTCAGTCACGATCCCTCTTGCGTGGATTCACTCCTCTCCTGGGCTCCCCAAACCCAGTCCGGCTCCTCCTGGGGGGGTCATGCCTTCTCCCCCAATGTACTTGTGCCCCGATTGGGCTCTGGAGACGCTCGGCAGATGTTGCTGGAAGAGCGAAGGGGAAGATGTTCTCAGCAGCAGCAGCTGCGTCTCCATCCTCTCCTTTCAAGCGCGCCTCTCTGAGTGTCTCTGGGCGTCATTTCCATGTCTTGCAACGGAGCACAATTTCCCTCTCCTTGTCTCCCGACAATCTCTGTCTTCTCTTAAAGGGGAGGTGGGGGATGGGGTGGGGGGGGGAGAGAAGGCGGGGGCACCGACTCTTTGCAGAATGAGATGCAAAAATGCTTTCCCAGTTTTAAGTCTGCCCAACAACTGGGAAAAGGAGAGGCAGCGCAGTGTGTATGTGTGTGTGTGTGTGTGTAAGTCAGAAATTAGGGTTAGACTGGGGGGGGGGATGTAACAGGCAAAGGAGAGGCTGGGGGGGCTGCCCAGATACCTGGCATCAGCAATAAGAGGTGGTGATGCAGGAGCGCGAGGGAGATAACAGATTTAATTGGCTTGTGCTGGATTCCGCGAAAAGGAGCCACTGGGGGCTGGCCGGGGGGGGGGGGGGGGAGGAAAAATATGGTTCCTCCAATGAGGGTTCATTGGGAGGAAAGAGGTGGGGGCAGCAAAGTCCATTGCCTCTGCAAAGGAGAGAAATCAGCTTCTCCTGAGTTCCTGTAACCTTCTGATTTAATGGACCAATAGTGGGGGAAGGGTGCCTGTTGAAGCCAAAGGTCTGTTAAATCAGAATGGGTTGTTGTGCAGGGGGATTTTGTGCATTTCCTCCTGGGTATAAGGAGACACTTTGCATAGACAGAGAAACATACCAGGCGCAGACAGACGTTGGGGGTTGAACCAGCATTTCTCAGCCGTGGCCACATTCAGATGTGTGGATTTCAAGCTTTGCTGGCTGGGGAATTCTGGGAGTTGAAGTCCACCCATCTGAATGTGGCCAAGGTGGAAAAACACAGAACGCTCCAATCAATCACCTTTCTTCCCGATTCTTTTTGGGGGTCCCTTCTCAGTTCCTGGCCTGGACTCTTCTTGGGGTGCAGCCTCTTTTGGGGGCCCCTCCCATCCCTTTTCCTGCCGCTGTTTCCAGCTGCAGCCTCAGAGGAGATGGGCTGATGCTGCTTTCACGGGGACCCTCTGGGGCCCCGACAGCTCTAAGGCAGGGGCCAAACATGCCCCCCCCACATTGAGAGGGTCCGGCAGCCTTCAGCCAGGCGGGGTTAACCTCACCCAGGAAAAAAACCAACTTCGTCCCCACCTGGATCCGTCAGACGCCAGCCCTTCGCCACTCATCATTTTTCATTTTATATTATTTATCTAGCTGAAGTATTTTTACGCCTCCAGGTTCTCCGAGTAATTTACAGCACAAGAAGCAGAACAAGTTAAAAATATATCCATTAAAGGAGATTAAAGCAGCCCCAGAGACAGAGGCAGAGATCAAACAAACAGAAAACACCCCTAGGAAGCTGCACTTCTCCCCCCCCTCTTAAAAACCAGCTTCATCTGGTGGCCAATCAGTCGGGAGGGAAAAGGCCAGAGGCCACAACCCACATTCGCACAACTACAGCGGGTCCTCGGCTTACGACTGCAGTTGAGGGCAGAATTTCCATTGGTAAATGAGACATTGACCCCATTTTTACAACCTTGCCTTGGTCGCTAAGTGAATCCCTGCAGTTGAGTTAAGTCCCACGGTGGTTAAGTGAATCCGGCTTCCTCGTGGACCTGGCTTGTCAGGAGGTCGCAAAAGGGGGTTACGTGACACCCCCCCCCCCCGGGAGGCTGCGACTGTCATAAATATGAGTCACTTGCCAAGCACCTGAATTTTGATCACATGACCGTAGGGATGATGCAATGGTTAAGTGGGAAAAACTGACACAAGTCACATTTTTCAGTGCCGTTGTAACTTTGAACGGTCACTAAATGAATTTTTGTAAGTGGAGGACTTCCTGTATTCTAAGCCAGGCAGCCAAAAGGCCGCCTCTCCTCCGAAGAAACCGGCAGGCCAGCCTTGCCAACGTCTGGCAGAAGCTGGCACCTTTTCTGAATGTGACCAGAGGTGCCTGGTTCCGTTGGGCTCCCCCCCGTTTCTCAGAGGCCGCCAGAAACCCTGGACGTCAGCTGGCCAGTCCCCTCCACACTACAAAACCCAAAAGCCACAGCAGGGTGCCCCTCCAGAAGCCCTGATCTACCTTCTCTCTACTTCCCAAGAGTTGGGAGACGTAGAGCCACCAGGCGCCATGCTGCACCTAGCGGAGGGACCGGGGTTCACACACCATGCTTAAGCCCTGGTTTTCCAAACACAGTTGACTCGCCACAACCGGCAGGCTGCCCCCCCCACACACACACACCCCAGGGACGGGAACTGTGTTTACCAACATCCAAGCCAGATTGCTTGGCACTCGGGTGCCCCCTCACCCCACAGGGAAAGGATGCAGACTTGGAAGGGATGGGATGTTCCTGTGTGCCCCCACCCCCCCAAGAAATGCCAGGCAGCAGCAGCAGCAGCAGCAACGCCCCCTCCCCCAAGGAATGCAGCAGGGTTTCTCACCCCCCCCCTTGAGCAAATAAATAAATAACACACCAAAAACGGGCTGTTAAAAATCTCTAAAAATAACTTTTCTCCTCGGAGACTTGAAGGGAGAAATAGTTGCTGGTTGGGAAAGGAGACTGGAGGCTTCCAAGAGGCCAACATCTGGTGGAGGAAGACAAAGGGGGGCATCGCCCACCATGGGCCTGCAAGCTCCAGGGCTGCCCCCCCCCCCCGAGCCCACTCCCTTGCCCAAAAAACCAAGAGAGGAAATGAAACATCTCCCAGGCCCCCTGGAGGATTAAAAGGCTTGGTGAGGGGGGTCAGGGGGCAGCTGTTACGCTTGGCCCTGTCTGGAAGGCTGCCCGTCCAGAAGAGTAGGGGGCTAGGAAGATGGCTGGGGAGGGGCAGATCTTGTTGGTCTGCCAGCTTACCATCCATTCGAGGAGGCCTTTGGACTGGCTGCATCTGTCATGGCAGCCCTTTGAAAATGGGACCCCCAAGCGCTTCTCAGAATTGCCCACCTGCCCAGAAACTTCCCTGCCCTGCCCTTGGGACGAGGGGGGGGGGCTGAGGTTCAGAGCAGTACCCTAGCGGCCACAAAGCTGCCAAGTTCCAATGCCCATCATCCCTGCTGGCCAGTTTCAAGAAAAGATTGGACCACCATTTGTCCGGGATGGTGTAAGACCTCCTGCCTTGCACACGGGGCTGGACTAGAAGACCTCTGAGGTCCCATCCAGCCTTATGTTTCTATGATCTTGGCCAGGAGGCTGGACTAAAAGACCTCTGAGGTCCTAGGCTCCTATGATTCAGAGCCAGCCCAGCCCTGGTTTCCCCCCCCTCCCCTTTCCAGCTGTTGGCTTTTCCTACCCTAGAGGGCTGTTGAGGGCAGCCATGTCCTTTTGGGGTGTCCACTAAATCAGATCTAAAGTGCACCCCCCCTTTCACCCCAGTTACTGCCCTGCTAGGCCTGAGCCTCCTGGGGGGTCTCCGAAGCCACCCGACTGAGGGTCAGAGTTCTGTGCAGGAGCCCCACAGAAAAAGGGGTCCTTGCAAGCCAGAAACCTTTCTGCATTCGTCCTCCCATTTCGTGCCCCTAACATGTGTGTTTGTGTCTCTGTGTGAATGCTACACTCCTTCCCCTCTCTATTCTGGTTTTCTGCAGGAAGAGCCACTGCTGTCGTCTCCCCCCACCCCCCCGCCTTGGGGCTGAACAATGGGGTGAGAAAGGGCTTCTTGAAAAGTTCTCCGGTGTGTCCTCTGCCAATCGCTTGAACTTCCTCTCTCACGGAACTGAATAATGTCCTCCATTATCATAGATAATTACGGCTGCTTGGCTGGCTTGGCGCGGCCTCTCCAAACATCCTTTGTGCTGCAGTCCCCATAAATTGTCAGGCGCTCATTCTCTGACTGGCCACTATCTGGAACGGAGAGGATCCTCGCTGACCTCCTTGGCGTTTTCCAAGCCTCTGTCCCTGCAGCCCAACGGCCAGGGAGGGAGGAGGGGGGGGGCTCTCCCTGCAGGTTTGAAGGCTTTTGTGTGGCAAGGCCGAAGGGCCAACCGAGCTGGACAAGGCTTTCCAGCCGCCTGACCTGGAAGGGCCGTCCTAAACCATCCCTTTTCCTTTTCTTGGCTGCACTAGAAGTATCTGCAGTTTTAGGGATCGCCTGCGAGATTCGGAACCCATGGATGGGATTTGTGGTAGCAAAAGGGAAGGGGGAATAGAATAGATGTGACTGGGTGGGCACGGCCAACCTGATTGGTCTCACCCTTAAGGAAATTTCTCCTTAGTCCAACATACAATCATAAATAAATATGTGGTGGTTTTAAACCTGTCTTTTTATTTCTACTATTTCCTTTTTTTCTTTTGCTTGTAAGCCGCCCGGAGTCCTTCGGGATTGGGCGGCCTATAAATCGTATTAATAAATAAAATAAATAATAAAATAATAAAATAACATGTATAGAATAGAATAGAAAATAGAAAGGAGTGGAGTGGAATAGAAAATAGAAAATAGAATAGAAAATAGAATAGAAAATAGAATAGAAAATAGAATAGAAAATAGAATAGAAAATAGAATAGAAAATAGAATAGAAAATAGAATAGAAAATAGAATAGAAAATAGAATAGAAAATAGAATAGAAAATAGAATAGGAAATAGAATAGAAAATAGAATAGGAAATAGAATAGAAAATAGAATAGAAAATAGAAAGAAGTGGAGTGGAATAGAAAATAGAATAGAAAATAGAATAGAAAATAGAATAGAAAATAGAATAGAAAATAGAATAGAAAATAGAATAGAAAATAGAATAGAAAATAGAATAGAAAATAGAATAGAAAATAGAATAGAAAATAGAATAGAAAATAGAAAGGAGTGGGGTGGAATGGAATAAGAATAGAATAGAATAGAATGGAATGGAATAGGAATAGAATAGAAATTCTTTATGGACCAAGTGTGATTGGACACACAAGGGATTTGTCTTTGAGGAAGGAAAGAGGGAGGGAGGGAGGAGCACACGGAGAGAGGGAGGAAGAATGAAAGGAAGGGAAGAGAAAGCAGAAGAAAAAAATGAAAGGATGAGGAAGGGAAGGGAAGGGAAAAGAAAATGCTAGTTAATCCAGAAATATCAGCCCACATTTTGCAGAGCTAATCCCCAGACAAAAAGAAGACCTAGGGTCTCCCTCCCCCTTCCCAAATCTCCCCCCTTCAGCAGCCCAGCCACTGATCTCCGGGGCGGCTCTCATCCCGAGTGGCCAGATGCTCCTTTCAGATCCTGGCCTGTATTGTTCATTTCATCTCTTATTTGCTTCCTGGTCTAGATTGCAAAACTACATTTCGTCCGCACGAGCCGGGCCTTTTTAAGAAGTTGTGTCAACAAAGCAGATTATCCACAGATACCCGAACGAGCCGAAAGCATAAGCGGCCTGTGAAAGGATGAATCGGAACACAGCACCAGAGGCGGGGAGGCCTGCAGGCAGGAGCCCAGATGTTGGGAGCCCAAGCAAAGGTCTCCTTTGCCAAGCGGCCTCCAGATGTTTGGGGGCACCTCAACTGTCGGGCTTTTCAAACCTCTGGACTCGCAGAAATGGACTCGAATGGCCACAGGGAATCTAGTCATTGGCTACAGCAGAGGACTTCAAACTTGGCAACTTTAAGACTTGTGGACTTCAACTCCCAGAATCCTCCAGCCAGCTCTGTTCAGGTAGGGGCGCAACTGGTGCACCAGGCGAACCTTGTTGCCCCCAACAACAATCCGGGTCCTCATTTTACCCACCTCGGAAGGATGGAAGGCTGAGTCAACCTTGAGCCGGTGAGATTAGAACCGCCGAACTGCAGATAACAGTCAGCTGAAGTAGCCTGCAGTGCTGCACCCTAACCACTGCGCCACCTCGGACATACATAATAATATTTTTCCAGTTTCTAATTTCTGCTTCTATGGTCCAACCATTGAGAAGACAAGTGCCACATCTCAAAATGTTCTGTATCTTTTATCTTTAATCTCAACCTATCCATTTCTGCACAATCTATAGCAGTGTTTCTCAACCTTGGCAACTTGAAGATGTCTGGACCTCAACTCCCAGAATTCCCCAGCCAGCGTTCGCTGGCTGGGGAATTCTGGGAGTTGAAGTCCAGACATCTTCAAGCTGCCAAGGTTGAGAAACACTGATCTAGTACTTTTAAATTTTTATCTGTTGGCAACAAGGAAGAAGGGGGTCCGAGGAGGGGGCTTTTCCCAGTGCCGTTGCAACTCTGGACGGTCGCTAAATGAAACGGTGGGTGCCTGTACCTGTGCAGGAAAAGACCCCCCCTCCCCAGCCCACTCTCCCCTTTTGCTGCCCCCCCCCGCCTGTCTCAATGGCAGCTCGGCCAACAACGGGTGCAATTATCGATCCGCAGCTCCACTCACGGCTGCAAGACTGTGGTGGCGGCTGCTGCAGCTGCTGCTCCTGCAGGCGTGCAGCCAGGGAACATGCCGTGATGATGCGGGTGTCTGGCAGGCCCATCCGGCACATCGCGAGCCGCCTGGCCGCAGCAGCTGCGGAGGGAGAGGCTGGGGGAAGGCCGGTCCCAAGCGGAGGAGGCCCTGGCACTCGGCTGCCCAGGCCAACGGAAGAGAGACCAGGCCAACGGCAGAGAAGCCGCTGTGAGACGGAGCGTCTCAAACCCACAAATGCCGCCCAGGATGGGGGCGCAGGTGCGAAGCAGCCGAGTCCAGCCGCCCATCTTCCCCCCCCCCCAAGGCCTCCTGCGCCACGAAAGATGCCAACGGATTCCTGGGCACAATTGGAGGATCCCCACCTCTGGTGGTAATGCCAAGAGAACCGCCAGCCTCGGAGAGTGGCAGGTGCTTGGCATCCAGTTTGGAGACTGGAAAGGGGGCCAACAGGAGAGAATCGATGCAACTCCGGTTGAACGGCGGAGTCTTCGGGGGTCTCCGAGTTTGGTGATTGGCTTGCAAACAGCCGGGATGGTTTCACTGCAGCTTGGCAAGACATATAGGAAGTCCTCAACCTACGACCACAACTGAGCCCAAAAATAAGTGAAACGGTTGTTAAGCGAGGTTTGCGCCATTTTACGACCTTTCTTGCCACGTGTAAAAGTGAATCGTGGCAGTTATTAAATTAGTCACACGGTCGTTAAGTGAATCTGTTTTCACCAATGACTTGGCTCATCGGGGGGGGGGGTCACATGACCCTGGGACGTCGGAACCGTCACAAGTACGAGTCGGTTGCCAAAGTTGTCTGGATTTTGATCCCGTGACCCTGGGGATGCTGCAGCCGTCATAAGTGTGGAAAACAGTCGCAGGCTTTTTCCAGTGCTGTGGTGACTTCGGATGGTCACTAAGTGAAATGTTGTAAATTGAGGATTGTTTGCTTAGCAAGGAGAGTTTAGGCCTTCGTTCTGTTCATTTGTCAAGGGTGACTCAGCTCCTGGACAGGTAATCCTCGACTTACAACGTTTCATTTAACGACCGTTCAAAATTACAACAGGACTGAAAAAAAATGGATTTGTGATTGTTTTCCACACTTGTGACCTTCGGAGCCCCCCCCCCCCAAGGTCAAAATTGGGATCTGACTCACATTTATGACGGTCACTGATCCCCTTTTGACCTCCTGAGGAGCAAAGTCAACAGAGAAGCCAGCCTCACTTAACAACCATTTTACCAATCTAACAACTGCAGGGATTCACAGCAACTGTGGCCGGAAAGGTCGTTAAAATGGGACACTTTTAAAAATACACGGCTCTTAGGGATGAAATTCGTGGCTCAACAGTGCCAGCCTCCCCTCTGCAGGACGGCCTCCCCCTCAAGCCCCCCCCTCCTTTGCTTGCAAGCCACGGCCTCTGGCGGGGGGGGGGAGCAGGGGGGGCCAAGGGGAGGGGCTTCCTCTGCTGGCCTTATCTTGACCACCGGCTGCTCAGATTTATGGCCTGCTCCAAGCCCCGTCTTCTCCTGCCCTTCAGCCACGGGGGGGGGGGGGGGAGGCTATCTCGCTGCCTGCCTGTCTGGCCGGCGACGGCCACTTCCATGCCAGCCTTCAGACGTTGGCAGGAGAGACGCTCTCTGTGCTGCCTTATCAGCCAGACTCAGATAGCAGTAGCAATAGCAGTTAGACTTATATACCGCTTCATAGGGCTTTCAGCCCTCTCTAAGCGGTTTACAGAGTCAGCATATCGCCCCCAACAACAATCCGGGTCCTCATTTCACCCACCTTGGAAGGATGGAAGGCTGAGTCAACCCTGAGCCGGTGAGATTTGAACAGCCGAACTGCAGAACTGCAGTCAGCTGAAGTAGCCTGCAGTGCTGCATTTAACCACTGCGCCACCCCGGGGTCTCATGCTCCAGGGGAGATGGATCCACAGCTGGAGGCCAGAAGCCCCCCAATCCCTTCCAATGCGGGTGACTTATTGCCCAATCGACACCCCGGTGTGGCCCTTGGAGGGAGACCAAGCCTGGTGTTGGTTGTCTGGAGCAAAGCCCCCCCCCCCAACCTTTCGGACCCCAGGGACCACCAAATCCATCATTTTAAATCCCGCGGACCACTAATAGGATCTGCCTATAATGACCGGCTGGGTGGGTGTGGCCAGGTGGTCATGTGGGTGGGCGTGGCCAACTGAATGTCACTCCCGAGGGGCGCCTCACCGGCCTCTACTCTCCCCTCCCAGCCCCTCCTCGTCTGCCCACCGGGGCTCCTTAGGGCCCCAACAGGAAGCCGTTGCTGGAGCTGAGCAGCCACCATGAGAAAGAGCTGTCAGTTCAAATGGGATCTGACTGAGGAGGAGGCTCAGCAGAAGCACCTCACTGAGGACTAGGAGCGTGGGCTTTCCAAGCGGAGGGAAGACCTGCGTAGGCCAGGTACCAGCGCCTGGAGGCTCAGCGGGCTGAGATGGTCAGCCAGTTCCAGGCCATGAGGCAGCCCCACTGGATTGAGGCCCTCCGTCTCTCTGCCACCATCAGTACTTCCTTCCAGCCCTCGCCCAAAGCCCCCCACCAGGAGGCCGAAGCAGACCCCAAGCCAGAATTTCTGCCCCCTTCCGACCTGCCCCAAAAGACTCCGAAGGGGGAGACTCTCTGCAGGAACACAAGCGTTCATATTGCCCGCATCCATCCCAACGCTTGAGAAACCCCTGATTTAGTGCAATATAAAAAATGCAAATATATTTTCTGGCGGACCCCCAGTGGTCTATAAATCACCAGTCAGTGACCGCTGGCCTGGAGGCAGCCTGGGGGGGGCTTTGCTTCCCCCCCCCCAGGGGGGAAGGTCTCTGCATCTCTCTTTGCCCTTCGGAGACGAAGGAAGCCTTTCCCAGCTCATATTGTGAAACAGACGCAACAGCCAATAATTGCCAAATCAAAGGTTGCTAATCAATAGTTGAGTCAAAAGTAACAATTACGACCAGCTCATAAAGCCTGGCTGGGGACAGGATCCCACTCTGCAGCTATATTAATAACAGCATCCGTCCCTTAAGGAAGGAAGGAAGGAGGAGGCCGGGCTGAGCGAGCAGTGAAAGGCACCAGATTAGAAGCCCGGAGGCTGGGAGTTCTAGTCCTGCCTCAGGCATGGAAGCCAGCTGGGTGACTCTGGACCAGTGTTTCTCAAGCTTGGAGACTTGAAATCCTGTGGACTTCAACTCCCAGAATCCCCCAGCCAGCAAAGCTGGCTGGGGGATTCTGAGAGTTGAAGTCCACAGGATTTCAAGTCTCCAAGCTTGAGAAAGACTGCTCTGGACCAATCTCCAGGAGACCGGGAGTTCTAGTCCCGCCTTAGGCATGGAAGCCAGCTGGGTGACTTTGGGCCAGTCCATCTCTCACAGCCGGCCGCAGCATTGTGTCTATTTGTCGGCCTGAATTATTTACAAAACAATAATAATAATAAAGGTGAGCGAGATAAAAAAAAAAAAAAGAGGACAGCTCAAAAGCTGAACAACGACCCTGTAAGGTCGATCTGGCCCGGTTTGGAAGCCCCCTGAAGGCAGGCGCCTTGAGGATCCAGGATTGGCAATTTCTAAAACACTCCCAGCTGGGAATTTGAGTTGGGGGCTCTGATGGGACTCGGGCTGGGGAGAGGAGGGGGCCACTCCAACTGATGAAGGACCATCCCATCATTCTCATTCCATCAACGGGGAAGAACCTACGGGGGGGGGACCAGAGCTGAGCCGTAGCCGAGGACCGACGGTACCCCTTGGCTTTGTCCTGCCACGAGGTCTCCTGCCCCAGACCACCCACTGGGGGGAAACAGAGAATTAAAAATGACCCCCAAGGAGCCCCTGGAAAACTCAGAAGGGCCAAGAGGTTTTCACCTCCGGGCCTGGTCAGAAAGAGAGAGGGGGGGGGCTCCTGGGGGACTGCCACCGACTGGACCAAGGGGCATGGAAGACCCAGCCCCCCTCTTGGCCCTGCGCTGCCCCTGCGGACGATCCCTCTCCGAGAACCACCGGCAGAGAGCTGACATTAGCACCGAGACCGGCTATTTTCTTGTTAGAGGTAATTACAGCACCGCCTTCCAGCTTCTAACCTCTTTGCACAACAACAGACAGAAGAACAAGGAGGGCGGGGGGGGGGGGAGAAGTGGAAATTGCCACTGTGTGTGTGTGTGTGTGTGTGTGTGTGTGTGTGTGGTCAAAATCTCTAACCTCTGCAGGGCGTCATCTTCAGCAAATCCGCTTCCCGGTCCCTGTCTCTTTCTGTGGGAGGAGGGGGAGAGAGAGAGAGAGAAGGAAGGAGGGAGAGAGAGAAGGAGAGAAAGAGAGAGGAAAAGGGAGAGAAGGAGGAGGAGAGGGAGAGGGAAGAAGAGAGAGGGAAAGAGGGAGAAGGAGGGAGAGAGAGAAGGAGAGAAAGAGAGAGGAAAAGGGAGAGAAGGAGGAGGAGAGGGATGAAGAGAGAGGGAAAGAGGGAGGAGGAGGGAGAGAGAGAAGGAGAGAGTGGGAGAGGGAAGAAGAGAGGGAAGGCCAAGGGCAGCCTTTCCTCTGAAGGCTTGCAAATGCCAGCTGTGCCCCTTCTACCTCCTCAAGATCACACGGGCTGCTGCGAAGGCCCCAGAGCCCTGCAAGAGAGCCACCCCCTCCCTTCCTTTGCCTCTGGATGTCACCCACCCAACCGGGGCAGCCTGGGGAAGAGACCACGCAGGCAGAGGGCACGTTCTCCGAGGAGGAGGAGGAGGAGGTGGGAAGGAGCCGGCTGGCTGGCTGTTTTGTCACGCGCCTGAGTCAAATCCATGATGCAGCAAAGAGATGCTGAGCAACCTTGTCCCCCCCCCCACAGGATCATGGGCCTTGCAGAAGGGGGTCCCTCCTTGGGGGCTGCATTCAGGGTCCTCAGACAGATGTGCGTCTATGCGGGAGGACAGAAATAGAAGAAGAAGAGGAGGCCGCTGAATCCTCCTAATTAGTGCCCCCCCCATGCTCTGCCACTGGCTGGTTGCCTTTAATAATCATTTTGTGATTATTCCACGCTCTCTGCAACCTGCCCCTCATACTTCTCAGCCCCACACACCCCGAATACGGCACCCTCCGTACTGCCCGGGGGGGGAGGGGGCTCTTCTTTTTCAGTCACCCTTTTAAAGCCGCGTCCTTTGACCTCCGACGAATGAATCCATTGATCGAAGGCTATGCTAATCCGGTTTGAGCTGGCAGCCCCCAACCACGGGGCAAGCGGAGAGAGATAGGAGACTGGCAGCCCTCTTCCCTTCTCTGTCCCCCCCCCTCCCTCGGCCTGGGGAATGGCGAAGGAGGGGGGGGGTGAAGGGAAGTTTTACCACCCACCCAAGTGTAAGGATTCCCTCCAGCCAGGTGTTCCTGAGCCCATATTGCTGGACTGCAAAGCAGGGAGAACTCTGGGGGGGGGCATGGGGGGCCTTGCTGGAAAAAAAGCAGGTGGTCAGTGTCCTGCTGAAGTCATGGGGGGCAGGGGGGGTCGCCCCCAGAGGGACAAGAGATTAATATTTAGAGCAGTATTTTTCACTTTTAGCAACTGTTAAGAGGTCTGGACTTCAACTCCCAGAATTCCCCAGCCAGCTTGGAATTATTGGGGTACTGGTTGATGTGGTTTGACCAACTGCCAACACAAGAGTCGAGGTGGTGCAGTGGTTAAAAGCAGTACTGCAGGCTACTTCAGCTGACTGCAGTTCTGCAGTTCGGCGGTTCAAATCTCACCGGCTCAAGGTTGACTCAGCCTTCCATCCTTCCGAGGTGGGTAAAATGAGGACCCGGATTGTTGTTGGGGGCGATATGCTGACTCTGTAAACCGCTTAGAGAGGGCGGAAAGCCCTAGGAAGCGCTATATAAGTCTAACTGCTAACTGCTAATCCACATAACAGGTTACACTTCGTAACATCCCATAATATTCTCCGGACGGTGCATGAACAAGATCAGATGGGCAGTTGTGCAAATCAACCAACCTCATCCGTTCAAATTGAATTGAAAAGTGATTTTCTACCTTCCTAAATTTTTCTCTCATAAAATCAGTGTTTCTTCAATCTTAGCAACTCTAGGAGGCCTGTTTTTTTATTTAACATTATAATGAGGGACTATACAGGTAGTCCTCGACTTATAACTGTTCTGTTTAGTGACCTTTCAAAGTTACAATGAAAATAGTGACTTATGACTGGTTTTCACACTTACGTCCGTTGCAGCCTCCCCATGGTCACATGAGCAAAATTCAGATGCTTGCCAACCGACTCGCACTTATGACGGTTGCGAGTGTCCCAGGGGTCACGTGATTCCCCTTTTGCGACCTTCGGACAAGCAAAGTCCCCGGGGGAATCCAGATTCACTTAACAACGTTGTCAGTCATTTAACCCAGTGTTTCTCAACCTTGGCAACTTGAAGATGTCCGGACTTCAACTCCCAGAATTCCCCAGCCAGCGAATGCATTCTCTGGCTGGGGAATTCTGGGAGTTGAAGTCCGGACATCTTCAAGTTGCCAAGGTTGAGAAACACTGTCCTAACCACTGCTGGGGAATTCTGGGAGTTGAAGTCCGGACATCTTCAAGTTGCCAAGGTTGAGAAACACTGATTTAACCACTGCAGTGATTCACTTAACGGTGGTCAGAAGGGTCGCGACACGAGGCAAAACTCCCTCGTCTCATTGAGCAACAGAAATGCTGGGCTCAACTGTGGTCATTAGTCTGAGGACTGCCTGTGGTGAGTTTGGAAGTTACAAGTTCAAATCTTGGTACAGCCTTTTTTAGTCTTTATAGCAAGTTGGAGGCCGTTCCTCTCAGAGTGCCCATTCCTCCGGGAGGACTTGCCCTGTGGCTTCGAAGAACCCGGAGCCTTCCTCAGAGGCCCCCCTGGTTACTCAAAACATTACTCAGCCCCCTCCTCCTCCTCCTCCTCCTCCTCCTCCCATCACCCTCAAGGCAATCCTTCTATTCTCATCATCCCCTATTTATTCCTGCCTCTTTTTGCAGGGGGCGGAGAGTAGATTAATGCTCAGAAACAGGCAGAAATCCAATTTTAAGAAGGATTTAGAACTGGGGGCCCAGCGGAAAGAAGAAGAGAGTCAGCTGGGCTTTATCCGTAGGAGACGCCATAGGAGAAGGAGTGGAAAGAGCAACAGTGGAGAGGAGGGGAGAGGCGCAAGAGCAGCACATCGACTTCACGGAGCAACCAAGGGCTTGGGCTCTTCACCGAATGACGGGGCTGGCAGGGACCTCGGAGGTCTTCTAGGCCCGTGATGGCCAACCCATGGAGCCCTCTTTCTAGGCACGCGAGCCGTCCGCCAGCTCAGCTTCACCGTGTATGCGCGCGCACGCCTCCTCCCGCTGGCCGGCTGATTTCCTGGTCTCTGGCGCGCATGCAGGAGATGTAGGTGAATGCGGGAGGGGGGGGCATTGCACACGCATACGTGGGGGAACGGGGTAAGGACGGGGGTCATGCGCACATGTGCCTGGGGGGCACACGGCATTATGGGTGTGCGCAATTTCGGCACTCGAGGAGAAAAAGGTTAGCCATCATTGTTCTAGTCCAACTCCCAGCTCGGGCAGCAGCAGCAGCTCAGGGGGGTTCCTACCAGTTCGGACAAATCGGGAGTTGTATGTCGGCCAGGCTGGCCACGCCCACAAGCCTCTTTCCCCAGTCACTTCCCTGGTTGCCACCTTTTCTGGGGGGGAATTCTGCACAGGCGCAGAACAATTCCCATTGAACTTCGTAAGCGAGCACAGCATGCAAGCCGCGTGCACAAGCGAAGTGGCCTTAATGCCGGCTGAAACCCACCCCTGGGCAGGAGACCCTCCCATTTCAGACAAATGGTTCTCCAATCTCTTCTCAAAAGCAGTCCTTGGGATACCCACAGCTTCCACCGGCCCATTGTCCTCACTGTCCTGAGTTCCAGGTTGAGTCTCTGCTTGATTCGTTTCCCTCTGCTGCTTCTTGCTCTACCTTCAGGGGCTTTGGGGAATAGGTGGCCCCTATCAACCTATCTTCAGGAAAACCCTGCGAGGTAGGCTGGTATCGTCAGTCCCGGACGGGAGGAAGGCTGGAACTCAGCACTCCTTGAGGTCCAGAATCCCTCTTATAAAACGTAAAACCCGATTTTAGCAAAAGCTTCTTGTGATCTTTCACTTAGACAAATTTAGTCTTGTGGCGAGACGGACAGCAAATAAATTGGATAAATAGAAATAAATAAATACACACGAACCCTAAAAATTAGCAGCTGCACAGAGCGTAAAGCAGCAGAAGAAACGTCCAAAATTACTGCTAATTTACAGAACCAGAAAGGAAAACAAAAGGGTGGAAACTAAGAAAATTGTATCCTGATTGATGACAACACTAACAAAACCAATTTTTGTGCATTACAGCTAATACAACACAATACAATAGCAGAGTTGGAAGGGACCCTGGAGGTCTTCTAGTCCAACCCTCTGCCTAGGCAGGAAACCCTATTCCGTTCCAGACAAATGGCCATCCAGCATCTTCTTAAAGACTTCCAGTGTTGGGGCATTCACAACTCCACAATGATGAAAGTGTGTGTGTGTGTGTCTGCTCTTTAAAAACACAAAGAGGTAGCTGCCTGGCATTTAAAATATATTTAGGGATACACGGATCAACCTGCTTCATCTGTTAATGCGCCCCTTCCTCACCCTAGAAAGAGACGTTCGAAATCCAGCTAAAACGCAGCGAACCGAGCTGGGAATAAGCAGGAATGCCAAATATCAAAGGATTCCTTTGCCAACATACCTGTTTTAAAACCTCCTGAGGAGGGAATCAAATGGAATCCTTGAGGAAGCGATCGGGAAGAGCAGAGGCAGAACAGAAACCTGCTTTCAAGCCAAGGCCCCGACTCGGCTTCTTCCTTTCATGCCTTTCCTGCTTAAACAAACAGATGTTTGACAACCTGGGGCCCTCCGGATATTTAGGGAGAGGGGAGGGTTGCAGCTGGCCAGGTGCCCAGCCTGGAAAGATTGGGTTAGACTCCTAAGCACATCTGGAAACGGCCAGGCAAGAGAACAAGCTGGGTGGATTAAAAAAAGAAAAACCCAAACAATTTGCATTTAGGGAGCCCTGTAGGTCAGGGGTAACCCACATCTGGGGCAGGAGAGAAGGATTGGTGGCCCAACCTTGGCAACTCTAAGATCTGTGGACTTCAACTCCCAGAATTCCCCAGCCAGCATGGCTCCTCCTTTGCAAACCCCGCTCCCTTCTAGCACTGATGAGGCTACCTAGTTGGGTCATGAGACGTCTGCAAGAAGAACATCCAGCTCAGCGAGCACCAAGGACCCCTCCAAATATTCTCTTCGGTTGGACCATTCTTCCTGTCAGTCTCCGCCGACAGTCACTTCGGAAACGTTACGCCAAAGAGAAACGGGTTGCATAGGTTGAGTGCAGGAGTGGGTGCCGGGTGCCGCTACTGTTGCTCAAAGACGTGACGCATGCAGAGTGCATGAAAAATTGCTCTGCGCATGCGCAGAAGGCCAAAACAAGATGGCCGAGAGAAGCGGTTCAGGGGTGTGGCAGGCCTGGGTACCAATGCCGGTTGCAGCCACCCAGGCTTCGTCCGAACTGGTAGGAATCCAGCTCTGGCTGCATGGCTCCCTCTCCTTTTCGCCTCACGTCACGTAATGCAAGAATGCAGGATTCAGAAATACAGATTCCCACAGTCTAAGTGGCCCAGGTCTCCCCCCCCCCATGTCTATGGCAGCATTCAGGTGAGCCCGAGGGCCCAGATAAACCTCCAAGCGGCCTCAGTGACTCTCAGAGAGAGTCCTAACAACCAGATTTCTGCAAGGAATATAACTCCTTCCATCCTCCACCATTCAGTCAGAACTGAAGAAGCTTTTTGGATGAAGAGCGAAAACTCTTCAAGGAGAAAGAAAGAAAATCCGGTTTCCCCCCCCGCCCCCCGAGTTTTCTCGGGCTCCTCCTTGTCCCGACCCTGGGGCTACTGAGCAAGCCAGACTCTCCTCCTGGCCTTGGTGAAACATCTGTATTTATCCTCACATCTGCATGCCCGGAGCCTCCCCCCCTCCCACCACCAAGGGCCTTGCAGTGTTAAAGGGGGCTCCGAGGAGAGCGAGGATGACTCTTTGCGTGGAGTTTGCCTCCAGCCCTGATTTCTGGCTGCCTGGCTGGCTCAGCTGCCAATCCAAGGCCTGGCTGTGCTCCCTAGAAGCCTCTGGCAGCCCCCCGGCCTTTGCTCTGGGTGGCTGGAGGTGTGGGGGGGGGGCTGTGGGTGCACACGTGGGGGAGGGAGATGGAGGCCACCACCACCACACCATCTCAGCCTCTGCAGCCCCCCAACCAAGCAGCTGGGGCTTCCCAGGGCTCCACCAGGAAGACCCAGGAGGGAGAATTGGCAACTCCAAGGCTTCTGGCAAGTGGAGCCTCTGGGTCACACCGGGCACAACCGCAGCGCATGAAAAAAACAGGAAGGGCTCCGGAAGGCAAGACCCAAGGACAGCTGCTGCAGAACCCCTGTCTTTGGAGGAGGGGTCTGAGAAGAAGCCCCTCCCTCATCAGGGCTGCATCCCAGACAGAAGCCTCCCCCCCCCCACTCAGCCACAGGGTGGGGGAGAGCAGGGAGGGGGCAGAGGCACGTTTCTTCCCCTTACTTAAAAGCCAGAAGCCTCCAGATGGGAAGGGGCGGGAGGGGAGCAGAGACCCCCCCCCTGCAAGGCAAAGGCCTGGGGGTGGGGGGGGGGCTTGGGTTGGCTCCGCTCCGCTTGGTATTTATGGCGTTCCTCGCAAGGCCTCCTTGGGTGAGGGGCTGCAAAGCTGTGCCAGGCTGGCTGCTCTTCGCTCCGGCCTGGTCAAGAACAAGCGTGGACCATAGGCCAATGGCAGGACGGGCAGTTGGTCCAGGGTGGCAGGGAGGGAGGGAGGGAGGGGACGGAAGGGAGAACAGAGGGAAAAGGAAGGGGGAGAGGAAGGGAGGGAAGGAGGGAATAGGCAGGAGAATAATGAGGGAGGGAGGGAGGGAGGGAAGGAAGGAAAGAAGGAAGGAAGGAAGGAAGGAAGGAAGGAAGGAAGGAAAAAGAGAATGAAAGGAAGGTGGGGGAGGGAGGGAGAGAGCTACTTTTCAAAGCCTCTGCTCACGGAGGGAGGGAGGGGACGGAAGGGAGAACAGAGGGAAAAGGAAGGGGGAGAGGAAGGGAGGGAAGGAGATAGAAAAAGAAGGGAGGGAAGGAGGGAATAGGCAGGAGAATAATGAGGGAGGGAAGGAAGGAAGGAAGGAAGGAAGGAAGGAAGGAAGGAAGGAAGGAAGGAAGGAAGGAAGGAGAGAATGAAAGGAAGATGGGGAGGGAGGGAGGGAAGAAGGGAGGAATTCCTCTGCCCAGGAGGTCAGTCTGGCTGGACTGGGGCTCCGTCATGCCCAGGGGATATCAAATCCCTTTAAGAGCAGAAAATGTGCCCTCTGTGTGGCCACTGAAGAGATTTCGTTCTCTAAAGAAAGGAAGCTGATCCTCTTCCTAGCAGCTGGGGGGGAAGTGAGGGTGACCTACTTTTTACTCTTCAAGCCCAGAGGAGACATTTGGGGCCAAGAGATGGGAGACCCCAAGGCCGGACGTGTGGGAAGCCCAAGAGCTCCAAGCAGAATCCCACCCTCCAAAGAGGGGCAGCCCCTCTGCCAGCTCCAGAGTGGCAAACCTGGACATCCGGGTGCCCCCTTGGATGGTGCCCCTCCTGGAGGCCTCACCGCGGCTTCTGGGCTTTCCCCACCTCCGGGGCAGAACCACACAAGCAGCGGGGGGGGGGGAGGGGCCAGGTAAGTCCACCTCCAATCCTCCGTCCACACCCAGAAGCCCCACTCTGCAGATGGGGGTGGGGGAGAGTGGCCAGAAAGGGCAGCGGGAGGGCTGTGGGGAGCCCACTCCCACTCCTGCCCACTCTGGCACTCCACACCCTGCAGCTTCTCTGATGGACTGCCTGGACCATGCTTCCCAGCCCCACCGTCCTGGGCTGGCAGGACCCTCCGCCCTGGAAGCAGGCCCTGTGACCGGGGTGTGGTCCAACGAAGATGCCCGTTGTGATGGTGCCCTCGAAGTCCAGGTTCTTTCAACCCCTCCCTCCCCATTGGGGCCAGCTTGACTTTTGCCCCCCCCCTTTGCATCAACAGATGGCTCCCATTAATGACCACAGCAGGGAAGCTTGTGAAATTGGGCATGATAATGAGCGCATGACAACCAGCATGTCGTAAGTCAAGGACTGGCTGTAATGGCTGCTGAGGCAGAATGCAAAACAGCCTGGCAGAAACTCCCCCTCGGAAGTGGATTTCCCACCTGCTCTCCAATTTGGGAAGGGGGAGAGGAAGGGGGGGGCAGCAGCCAATCCTGGAAGGGGCCTTGCGTCCAGCCCTCCTCCCTGCTCCCCCCCTGGCCCCTTGGCAAAGGCCTGGCTTCCCCAGGGCCAGCACCAACCCTCCCGCCCAGATGAGCCAAATGCCGAGCGTGGCTGCCTTTGGCACCGCCAGAGATGCCCCCCGCATTGTGTGGGTCAGAATCCCCATCGGGGTATCAGGAATAGCAACTCTTCTCTATTTTAATCTCCTCCACGCGTTTTCCTCCCCCGAAGGGAAGCACAGAGTTTACACATGCACCAAACAGCCACACGCGGGGTAGCAAAATGCACTCAGCCCCCCCCCCTTCCACCCCCCCGACCTGCCCTTCCTGCTTCTGGCCGGAATTGTTACAGGAGGCGGCCCCCACCTGTCCAGGGGGAGGTCGGCCACCCCAGTTAGAGCCAAGGTGGCGCAGTGGTTAAATGCAGCACTGCAGGCTACTGCTAGATCAGCAGGTCAGCGGTTCAAATCTCACCGGCTCAGGGTTGACTCAGCCTTCCATCCTTCCGAGGTGGGTAAAATGAGGACCCAGATTGTTGGGGGCAATATGCTGACTCTGTAAACCACTTAGAGAGGGCTGAAAGGCCTATGAAGCGGTATATAAGTCTACTGCTATTGCTATTGCTATTACAGGCTCTGCTTTCCACCCAGACGGACAGTCCTTGAAGTCCCGGAGTCCTTCGGGATTGGGCGGCCTATAAATTATATTAATAAATTATATTAATAAATAAGTCTAAAGTAGTCAAGGAGAGGAGCAACCTGGAATGAAGGAGACAGCTGCCTAACAGGGAGGACAATTAACCAGTGGAACTGCTTGCCACCAGAAACTGTTTCAGTTTCAGTTTAATAAAATTTGTATGCCGCCCACTCCCATTGGGACTCTGGGCGGCTCACAAGCAAGATAAAAGTACTTAAAAAATTTTAAGAAAAGATA
The DNA here is from genome assembly GCF_051295495.1 of Thamnophis sirtalis. Taxonomy (NCBI): domain Eukaryota; kingdom Metazoa; phylum Chordata; class Lepidosauria; order Squamata; family Natricidae; genus Thamnophis; species Thamnophis sirtalis. The sequence goes on from NW_028261393.1 coordinate 907,725, forward strand.
CAATTTTTAAAATAATGCACCATCCATTCTGTCCAAGTGGGGCTGGATATTGATCAACAGCCCCAGGCCTGCCAGAACAGCCAGGTCTTGGTGGCTTTACGGAAGGCCGGGATAGTGGGAAGGGTCCGGATCTCTACGGGGAGATCGTTCCACAGGGCCGGTGCAGCTACAGAGAAGGCCCTCCCTCGGGGGGCCGCCAGCCGGCATTATCCGGTCGACGGCACCCGGAGGAGGCCCAACCTGTGAGATCTTATGGGAGGTAAATGGCAGGAGACGGTCTCTCAGGTAGCCAGGTCCTAAACCATGTAGGGCTTTAAAAGTAACGACTAACACCTTGAAGCGCGTCCAGAGACCAATAGGGAGCCAGTGCAGGAGGATAGGTGTAACATGGGTGTATCTAGGTACACCCACAATTGCTCGCGCGGCTGCATTCTGGACCAAGTTGTGGATATGTTCATCCCTGGAGGCTTTTTAGAAGAGCCTGGACAGCCAACTATCTCAAATGACGTAGGGTCTCCTGTTTGAGCAGGAGGCTGGACTAGAAGACCTCCAAGGTCCCTTCCGTTATTCTCATGGTTAAGACGAAGACCCGATTCTCATCCACGGATCTCAGGTTTGTGACCGAAATCACCCTGTGGGTTGGAAAGAACAATGGAGTCCCTTTCCTGGACCTCTGGAATCTCCCACATTATTATTGTTGTTGTTGTTGTTGTTGTTATTGTTATTATCTTTATTAATTAAATTTCTTTGCCACCCGTTTCATTTCAGAGAAACTCTGGGCAGCCGTTGCAGGAGGTTAATTCAAAAAGGGAAAGAATCCTGATTAAAAACCACCAAAAAATGCCACGTGATTCGGAACCGCCTGCTCCAGATTTTGCAGCCGAGGAGATCCGTCTTATCCGGAGAAAGGAGGGCTTGGCAGATTGCACACCTCGGCCACATAAGACAGCAACCCCCCCCCCCCCGTCCCTCACAGGCCCTGCAGCTACACGCGGTAGTCCTCAACTTACAACCACAGTGCGGGGCAACGCTTCTCAAAATAGGAGCCGGCGGCCGCGTGTCCAGACTGTGGAGATGTTGAAAGGTTGTAAGTGTGGAAAACGGCCGTAAGTCACTTTTAATTCAGTTTCATTGCGGTCGTAAGTTCGAGGGCTGCCTGCATTTTGTTGGTTCAGGTGAAGGCCGTAAGTTGAGGGCTGGGCATTAATCCAGGTTTTAGGGTTGCCAGAATCCGGGTTCACGCAGAGCCTTCTGCCTCTGGTCCCAGGAGAGAAGGCTGGTTGCATTTTGGGGGGAGAGCCCACAGCTGTGGGGCCATTCTGGGAAAGTGGGTTGTGGGGGGGAGAGGTCGACCCCCCAACGCAGGGATTTCCCTGCAGATCGGAAGGCCGAAGGCAGATGGGCATCTCCAGAGCCCAAGCTGTGCGGCTGGCGATCCTAAAGGGCATCGTTGCGGTTTTGATCTCATGCCTCCCAGGGGCCGTAAGCCGAGGTGATCCCCAAAACCAGCCAAAAAGATCAAATACGGAGAAACATGTCAATCAACGGAAGAAGCCAAGCTGGAGAGGAATGTCCCTAGAGGCTTGGTTTGACCCCAGGGCTCTCTAGGTCTCCCCAGAGGAAGCGCCAGTCCAAGCGAGCCCTGCCTGCCCTCATGCCCAGCGCAGTCCTCGCCCACATTTCCTCCTCCCCCCCCACAAAGCATCTCCGACAAGAGGTTGGAAGAGGAAACCCCGCAGGGCTCCAGCCCTGGACACACCTGGCTGCCGTTGCTCCCCGGTACTCGACAGGGCAGGGAATTGGGGGCTCAAGTGGGAAGGAAGACGGGTCCGCCTGTCCAAATGCTGGCAGAGAATTCCCTACGGAGCCATCTGGAGCAGCGGAGAGAGGGGGAGAGCATAAGCACGGGGAGGAGATAATGGACGGAGGAGCCTTCCTGCAGCTGCCTGGCTGCCCCATTTCTGCCACAAACAGCTGCTCCTTGACCAGCAGATGTGGGAAGGAGCTGGGTTGCAGCCCCCCTTCCCCTGACCTCCCTCCCTCTCCTCTGCCCCCTCTCTCTGCAGGAAGACCAGCCGGCTCTCTGTGGGGCAGCCTCCCTTCCTCCTGGGTTTGAAGAGCAGTTGCTCCTGACCAAGCTGATTGGGGACGGAGGTATTTGCTGCAGGGGATCCCTTTTCAGACCAGACGGACGGCGGCACTCCCAAACAGGCTCAGAAGCAGCCCGGGGCCCTCCCCCTGCTCCCCAGGGCTCAGAGATCCACACAGACCCCACGCGTGACCCATCTGGAGGGTTGGAGAAAGCAAAGAGTCCACCTGTGAGGCCACTAGCAGAAGCCACATCCCTAGTTGGGTCATGGGACATCTGCAAGAAAATGAGCCACTCAGAGCGCAGTAAGGACCCCACAGTCGCCTTCCTCCTCCCTCCTCTCTGGAAACCCCCTTCCTTCCAGCACTGATGACGTTCCCTAGTTGGGTCATGAAACATCTGCAAAGAAACAACCCAAATTGCACCAAGGACTCCATGGACCATGAGGAGCTGCCTCCTTTTTATTGGAGCCCAGGAAGAAATGCAACAGGCATCCCTCAAGTTGTAAGTCCTCAACTTATCGCCCACAATTGTGCCCAAAATTTCTACGGCTGTGCAAAAAACAACAACAAGGTCATTCTTAAGTGAGTTCTGTCCCATTTTACAACCTTTTTGCACAGTTGTTAAGAGAATCACCACAGCTGTTGAACGATTGATATCGTTGTTAAGTGGACACTGTGCGACCCCCGGAAGTCCATGCCGAGCCTCCCAATTCTGACCCTGGGACCGAGGGGGGGGGGACGCTGCATTGGGTGGAAAGGTGAAAACCGGTCATGTCGCTTTCCTGTGAGGTTGGAGCTTCGAATGGCCAGGACATAAACGGTTGTAAGTTGGGGACTGTCTGTGTTTTCTGTTCCTGACCTGATGCTGGTGGAGGACACTCACCACACCTCGCACCAGGCAGCACCCACAAGGGGGCACAACAGCCCCTGCCTAGACTGAACACACACGCCGTTTTGTTGCTCAAGTGTGCAACACAATCTGCGGAGTGTGGAGGAACAGCAGTGAAGAAAACGAGGCACGCCTTCCTCTCCCCAGGACCGGACCCTGGACTCAAGAGGACCTCCAGGCCAGGGGTCAAGGAAGCGGCCCTTGTCTTACTAGCTGGCCTGGCAGGGGGGCAAGACAAGCAAAGGCCTTGGAAGTGCCTATGGATCTCTCTGCCTCAGGAATCAGACTGATGTCTTTTGCTACCAGAAGGAAAATCCTCTTTCCTTCCTTCCGCCTTTCCCTCCCCTCTCATTCCTCCCTCCCTCCCCTTTCCCTCCTCTTCCAGTCCCTTTTCTTCTCCTTCCTTCTCCTTTCTTTCTTTCCTTCCCCTCCCTCCTTCCCCTTTTCCTTCCTCTTCCTCCTCCTCTCCCTTTTCTTTCCTCCTTCCTTCCCTTTTCCTTCCTCTTTCCTTCCCCTCTCCCTCCTTCCCCTTTTCCTTCCTCCTCCTCCTCCATTCCCTTTTCTTTCCTCCTTCCTGCCCTTTTCCTTCTCCCCTTTCCTTCCTCCTTCCTTCCCTTTTCCTTCCTCTTTCCTTTCTTCCCTCCCCTCTCCCTCCCCCCTTTTCCTTCCTCTTCCTCCTCCATTCCCTTTTCCTTCCTCCTTCCTGCCCTTTTCCTTCCTTCCTCCCTTTTCTTCCTCTTTCCTTTCTTCTTCCCTCCCCTCTCCCTCCCCCTTTTCCTTCCTCTTCCTCCTCCATTCCTTTTCCTTCCTCCTTCCTTCCCTTTTCCTTCCTCTTTCCTTTCTTCCCTCCCCCTCTCCCTCCCCCCTTTTCCTTCCTCTTCCTCCTCCATTCCCTTTTCCTTCCTCCTTCCTTCCTTTTCTTCCTCTTTCCTTCCTTCTTCCCTCCCCCTCTCCTCCCTCCCCTTTTCCTTCCTCTTCTCCTCCATTCCCTTTTCCTTCCTCCTTCCTGCCCTTTCCTTCCTTCTCCCCTTTTCCTTCCTCTTTCCTTTCTTCTTCCCTCCCCCGCTCCCTCCCTTCCCTTCTCCTTCCTCCTCCTCCTCCTCCTCCTCCCTCCCTTCCCTCCCCCCCTTCTCTGCTGCCCATCTCCCCTGGAGCCCTTTAGGGAGGCCCCTTATGTAAATTCCATGAATGCAGTATAGCTGCTTTCTTTCATTACATCCGTGTTTGCAAAAGAGGCGACTTTCTTTTTATCTCAGGGGTACGAAAACACTTTCCTTCCAATTATTATATGAGCTTTCTAGTGGCTTCCATTGTCACTCGCCACCGTGAAGAGCATAACAAGCGGAACCAGAAGAAAACAGAAAGGAAAAAGTCTTTTCTGTGAAATGCATATCGCAACTTGTTTGGGAATGGAGTTTTGTAGGCCCTTGTGCTTTGTCTATAGAGCAGTGTTTCTCAACCTTGGCCACTTGAAGATGTCCGGACTTCAACTCCCAGAATTCCCCAGCAGTGGTTAGGACAGTGTTTCTCAACCTTGGCCACTTGAAGATGTCCGGATTTCAACTCCCAGAATTCCCCAGCAGTGGTTAGGACAGTGTTTCTCAACCTTGGCCACTTGAAGATGTCCGGATTTCAACTCCCAGAATTCCCCAGCAGTGGTTAGGACAGTGTTTCTCAACCTTGGCCACTTGAAGATGTCCGGATTTCAACTCCCAGAATTCCCCAGCAGTGGTTAGGACAGTGTTTCTCAACCTTGGCCACTTGAAGATGTCCGGACTGCAACTCCCAGAATTCCCCAGCCAGCATTCGCTGGCTGGGGAATTCTGGAGTTGCAGTCCGGACATCTTCAAGTGGCCAAGGTTGAGAACACTGCTATAGAGGATGGTTTAAAATCCTGGTTTATTATTATTATTATTACCTCTGAATTATAGCTACAGTAGCTTGGCCCCCCTCCAAAAGGAGAGTGGGATTCCATTCCTCCCCACAAATCTTCCAGATGAAAAATTGCTCTGGATCCGAGCTTTTCCTTTTAACCTTTAAGAGCGCCCGCTGGGGAATTCTGGGAGTTGAAGTCCACCCATCTTAAAGTTGCTGAGGTCGAAACCATCTGGTCTGGAGAGCTACGCTTAAGAAGAGCGAACCATCGGCCTCTAGTGGGGTTTACTTGTGAGTCCCTGTGTGGAAAAAGATTGCAGCCGGGGTCGGTGGGAGAGAAGCCATCACCCCTTCATTCAGAGAGGGATGGGAAAGGCTCATGCAGCATCAGGGGGCTTGGGCCAGGTCAAAGGGACAGGTAACAGCAGCCCCTCAGGCGGGAACCACCCTGGACAGCTGGCTGTTGTGCCTCAGCTGAGAGAAGCCAGGGGTAACGGTGCCAGCATCTGGGTGAGCCAGGGCCTGCACAGAACGCCCCACCTCCAAACCAACCAGCAGTTATGATGCCCTGGCCTTTCCAGATGTGGTAGAATTCCTTTGACTACCCCAGGGAATTCTGGGAGATGGGTCTGGCCATACCAAGAGGGGGGGGGCTCTGGGTGTCCCTGGCCTTTCCCCTCTTCCAGTGATCTGGGCTGGGGGCTGGCGAGACCCCTCCTTTCCCCTTCCTTCCCATTCCAGCACAGCCCACAAGCATAAATCCGATTCCAGGTTTCTCCGGAACCATCCTAACCGCCTGCGGGTCTCTTCCCGAACCAGCCTATTTTGTTGTGTGGCTGAGTGTGTGTCTCACCCCCCACCCCCGCTGCGTGTTTGTGTGTGTGTGTGTGTGTGTGTGTGTGTTTGGGGGGGAAGCAAACGCGGCGCTGCAGACGTGCCTCCTTGTGCGCTGTGCCCGCCCGGCGTTTGCCAGTGCCAATGTCAGTAGGGCGCGGGGGAGGGGGCTTTCCGGAGGGGGGGGGTCAGGTCTTCGGCAGAGGAGAGGACTCCCCCTTCTCCGAAAGCCCCGGGCATCCACCCGGAGGGCAGAGAGAGAGAGAGAGAGGGAGAAAGAGGGAGAAAAGGAGCGAGCGCAGGCGGGGGAGGGGGGGGAGCAAGACCAGCATCTCCCCTCCCGCTGCAATTCTGCTTGGGAGCCGCAGGGACGCGAGAAGCTGCAGAGCCAGACATGGGGGGGGGAGATTAAACGCGGGGGGGGGGCCGCAATGGGGGGAGGCAACCCCTCCTTTGGCCAGCCATTTCCCCAGCGGGGGTCTCCTTGCCCAGGCAAACCGCGCCCTCCCGCCCAACGCCGAGCCCGGGGCTGCTCCCACCCAGCGGCGGGGGGGGGAGGGGGGAGGCGAGTGTCTTCCGGCGCCGTCGGCTGCGGCGGGGGTCGTGCAACATCTGGGGGGGGGCTGCCTCCCTCGGCCCCTTCAGAAGGAGGGGAGCCTTTGCCAGCGCTTCAGCCGTGCCAGCAGCATCTGGGTGGGGGCGGCCGAAGGGAGCCGGGCGCCGGCGCCGCTTCTCCACCTGCCCAGCCGCACGAAGCCGGGGCGCGGGGCGGCGGCGTCCCCCCGGGCCGGCGGAGAAGCGGGATGACGGCGCCGGGTCAATGCTGGGAGCCCGGCCAGCCCCGCCGCCTTTGCGCATCCCCCTCCTGGCCAGCCCAGCGCCCCCCCCCGCCCCGTTTCCGCAGAGCCCCTCGCCCCCCCTCGCCCCCTCCCCGCCACCCCCGCAGTCTCCCTCCCACGCCGGACGGCGACCCACCTGGAGCGGCTCCTCTCAGCCGAGGGGCGGCGGCGGCGGCGGCATCCTGCGGGGCCCGGGCTGGTGTCCGGGCGGGTCCCTGGGCGGCTCAGGGCTCCCCTCCGGCCCGGCCCCCCGCGGGCTCCATGGAGCGGGGGGACGGACACAAAGGCGAAGCCGGCGGCGGCGAAGAAGCGCTCAGCTGGGCTCGGCCATCCGCGGGCGCAACGGGGCCGCCGCCGCCTCGGGTCGCTCAGGCTCCGGGAAGGGCCACTGCCCGCTCCGCCTCGCCTCCTTCTCGCAGCCCTGCAGAACCCGGGCTGGGCTGGGCCGGGCCGGGCCGGCGGGAGTAGAGGCGGAGCGCGGCGGAAGCGCCGCCCAGGGGTGGGATGCAGAGCCGGGGCAGGGGCGCAGCGGCGAGGGCGCCTGGTTGCAGAATCGCCGCGCCCGCCTCGCCTCCAGCCCTTCCTTTTCGGAGGGGGGCGGGGGGCAGCCGATGGGCGGAGGGAGGGGGAGGCCTGGCCCCTTTTCTGCAGATGGCGGGGGGAGGGCGGCGAGGGGTCGCTCACCCTGGAAAAGCTTTGGCGATGCTTCTGCTGCACCGGGCTGGGGAGCGAGCGGGGAACGGGCCGAGGGAACCGGGGGAAGGGCGGAGGGGGCGGCAGGTGCTGAAATTCCGGGGGGGGGGCTCCCTCCAGCCCAGTTCCTGGGAACCATCCCGCAACCAATAGGGAGGGAAGTTGGGAGAGCAGACACCCACCCCCCCAGGAAGCATTTCCAGGCCTGGCAAAGGGGGGGGAGGTGAAAAGAGGAGGGGAGGCTGGAGACCCTCAACCTGGCTTGCTTCCCTCTGGGCTCCAGCAGCCCAGCTACCCTGGAGACCCCATCCCCAGCATTTCAGCTGGACCAGGCAGGGGTCTCTTTTCCCAAAGCCTTGGGGCTTCTCTGGCAAGCAGCTGCTCTGGGGGGCGCCGTCCCCAGGGAGCCTTTGATGCGCCACAGGCTGGGGGGGGGTGTCCCTCCACCTTCGGGGGGGGGGCAGGAGGATGCTCAGCACTGCAGGCCTGACTCCCTTCCTTGTGGGCCCAATAGGGCCCTCCAGAGGCTCCCTCTGCCAGAGTCACCCACAAACTCCCCCCTTCAAACCTGCAGCCCCAAAACCCGCTTCAAAGAGTGGAGCAGCCCTTCGAGTGTCCGGCTGCAGGACTGACCCGCTTCTCCGGATCAATGGGGGAGGTTAAGACAGGAGCCAGGACCAGGCCAGGAGCCCCCCCCCCAAAGGATCCAGAGTCACCCAGAGTAGCCCAGCCGGGGGGGGGGGGGATTGCAACATGTCTGAGGTGGAAGTATTGACTGGGTAGAAATATGGACGCAGGCTACAAATGATGTGTCGCAGCTGACAAAGATCAATGCTTCCATTCTGGACGGGCCATAATCCAAGACAGGCCCAGAGGGGCTCCGCTGGTGGAAGTCCCTCTTGCTGACTCGGTTGGGGGGGGAGGGGGAGGGGGGGAGACAGGGACTCGAAGTCGACATTAAGAGGAATCCCACCCAGGGCAGCTGCTCCGCCCGAGGAGAGGCCCTCCTTCAGAACGCAACCTCTCCCCCTCTGATCTGCCCAGGGAGTTGGGGAGGGGGGGCAGTAGCACCCCCTGGAAAAGCAGCTGAGGCCTCCTGGGCCTCTTGACCCCCCCCCCAGCCCCAGAGAGAAAGGCCAGGCGGCCCCATGGAGAAACCCACCGGGACAGCGAGGGAATCATTTGGACCCAGTGGGGGAGTTTCCACACTGAAGGTGGTTGGAATATCTAATCCCACCTTTCCTCCTCCCCCCCCCCACTTCTCTGCCCTCTTGTGTAAATGATTTTATTCGCTGGGGTGATTTATAATTGAGGATTTTCTTTTTTCTTTTTTAATGTTTTAAGCCGCCCAGAGTCGTTGGATGAGAGATGGGCGGCAAATAAATTTCATAATAAATAAAACTGGAAGAAATAATTGGAATGAAGAATGGGATGCGGTGGGGAAGTGGTTGCAAGCAATTAGGCCATCAGCACTGCTCCCTGGCTGGCATTTGGGGGTGGCTACCTTCCCCAGGCGGGGGTGGTGGGGGGTTCCATCATGGGGGAAGCTTCCTCTCCAGAGCCCGGACCTCCTCCCGGCTCCACTTCTGACCAGCCACCCAGCCTCTCTTTAGGTTTCTGGCCACAGTCAAAGCGCCGAGCCATGCCAGCTTGGACAGGGGCACAGGTGAAGGCACAGGGCCCTCTCCTGTGTGCCGCCAGGGGGCGCTGTGCTCAGTCCTTGCTGTCTCCCAGAAGAAGCTTCTGAATAGCTGGAGAGCAGCCCGGGGGTCTAAGGGGGGGGGCAGAGAGGGTAGCTTTACACAGGGTGGCAAATTGCAACCCCACCTCTGGGAATTTCCCTCCCTGTTGCACAAGGAAGCACAAAGGGTGGCAACTTTTTCCATTGATTTGGTTGCATTTATTCTTGGGCCTCACTCTTTTATTCTCCTAAACAAACATGCACCTCACATGGAGACCTTCAGACGGCCAGTTCCGACTGCTGAAGGGACCCTTTTCCTTAACTGATGCTCAGAGTCAAGATGGTAGCCGTGAGGGCAGCTTCAAAGCTTCTGCGTGGTTAAAACAAAAACAAAAAAAGTGAAGGCATCTTGACATTTTTTCAAACTATATTTTAACATGCCGGCTGGGGAATTCTGGGAGTTGAAGTCCACACATTCCTAAAGATGCCGAGGTTGGAGACCCCTGGCCTACGTGATGTCAGGCTTGCAAATCTCCCACAATGCCTTTGTTTACTTCATTGATTTTATTTATCCATTTTTAAAAATCCAATTCTTAACTTTAATCCAATTCTTTGCATTTCGAGGTCCCGGGGAGCCGTTTATCAAAAGCAGGCCCGTTTCCAGCCAGTTTCACTCCAAAAGCTTTCAGTTAAGAGCCTGTGAGGTTTATAATCAGAGCGTCACTGTAAACTGATGGAGGGGGGGTCTCAAGGCACAAAGACCCGTCTGAAAGCTGCCTGGGCCAGCCAGGAGAAGGAAACACGGAGTGGCCAGAAAGGGGGTGGTGGTCTGCCTGTTGCACCTCTGGATGCATCCTCCAGGAGGCATGGTTGCAACATCTGGAGATGTGCCAGATGACTGAGCTTCACAACTCTCTTAGTAGGGATAGAGAAGGCTGGCATTAATAGGGGTGTCCATGGGGGGGGAGTAAGGGAAATCACGAGAGCAGCTGGTCATGTGATTGGAGTCCTGTTGGGAACAGGAGGGGCAGGACAGGTTCCAGGCTCTCTGGACTGTTAATGCTGGGATCTGGAGTCCGAAAGACCTGGGCAGAGAAGCCTGGGGAGGGGTCGTGGGGGGGAGGGTCTCATCCAAGAGGCCGAGAAGCCTCTTTCGATTGGACCAGACGAGGAAGGCAAGAGTGAAACCAGCAAAGCATGGAGGGAGAGCCAGGAAGGGCCGACCTTGAGCTGTCCCTGGTCCTGAAGCAACGGGGAAGCCGATGCTTAGAAATCACTCTGTCCTCCGGGGACCCCACCCAGAAAATCCCCATCCCAGGGGATGGGGGCAAAGACAGAAGGCCTCACCTGGCCACCCCCCAGGCCGGCCCTCAGGCAAACGAGCAAGAGGGGCTTGCAGGTGTGCTGAGACCCCCTACTCAAAGGAGACAAAGGGAGAGAGTCATCACCCAAGCCCCAATGGTGGGCAGTGGACATCCATGTGCGTGAGGGGCACCTGGCGCTCCAGAAGAGAGGCCCTTTGTAGAATTATAGGGATGGAAGGGGCCTTGGAGGTCTTCTAGTCCAGCCCCCTTGCTCAAGACAGGAGACCCTACAGCAGTGTTTCTCAACCTTGGCCACTTGAAGATGTCCGGACTTCAACTCCCAGAATTCCCCAGCCAGCATTTGCTGGCTGGGGAATTCTGGGAGTTGAAGTCCGGACATCTTCAAGTGGCCAAGGTTGAGAAACACTGCCCTACACCATTCTGGTCAAATGGCTGGTCCAATCTTCCCTTGAAAATCTCAAGCGATGGAGCCCCCACCACAAAGACAAGGCACTCAATTGTCCTCACTGTCAGGAAATCCCTCCTTAATTCCAGGTTGCGTCTCTCCCAGGTGGGTTTCCAAGCAGTTCTTGCTGCTTCTGCTGCCTTCAGGTGCCTTGGAGAATAGGTTGCCCCCCCTCTTCTTTGGGGCAGCCCCTCAAATACTGAACGCTGCTACTATGTCAACCCCCTAGCTCTTCTCTTTGATAAGCTGGGCAGACCGTTCTCCGTACGTTTTAGCCTCCAGCTCCCTCATCATCCTTATTGTTCTTTTCTGCAAACATTCCCGCCTCTCAACATCCTTTTTGCATTGTGGTGGCTGGAACTGGATGCCGTGTTCCAAATGTGCTCTCAGAAGCAGGGTGTAATGTGGTCCTATCCCTCCTTGATGCCTCCTTGAAGGACGCGGCTTTAGCACTGAGCACCTCCTGAGCTCCTGTGGAAATTTGAGGGAAAGAGGGATGGGGATCTAAGAGGGAAGCCACGGTGGGGAGAGAGAGAGGCAGCTGTGCTGAATGCAAGAAGAGGAGAAGACAAGGATCAAGGCAACACCTCTCTCTCTCTCTCTCCCTCCCTCCCTCCCTCCTTCCCTCCTTCCCTCCTTCCCTCCTTCCCTCCTTCCCTCCTTCCCTCCTTCCCTCCTTCCCTCCTTCCCTCCCTCCCTCCCTCCCTCTCTCTCCTCCATTCAAGCTGCTGGCTCTCAAAATGCCGCTGAACGCAACGGTTCATAGATCTCCACTTAGAATCGTGGAATGGAGCCTCCAGGGGCAAGCACAGCCTACCTCGGAATGACAGGGGCTGGGCCAATGAGGCCAAGATGTGCGGGGGGGGGGGGGACAGAAGATCCTCTCCAGACAAGTTGAGGAGATAAAACCGTCTCAACCGCAGTCAGCAGCTCTCCTGCCTCTCCTGGAAGCTGTTAGTTTCTGGCGACGGACTCCCGAGAATGAACCGTTCCACAAACGTTTTGTCTTAAAATCTGGTAATGGTGCTCAGCGGCCTGGAATAATGGCCGGCAATATTTCCCACGGTGGGCGAGGGCTCCTGTCGCCTGAGAAGTCCCCTCCCTCCTTCTGCCTCCGAGCTCCTCGGGACTCCAATTCTCCTGCAGCAAAGCCGGTCTGGGCCTTCGGACCGGACTCGAAAGGGTTGAGGGGGCATCTTATACAGACCTCCCCCAACACAGGCAGGTTTTTTGGGGTGGTGGGCACGCTCCCCTTGGCTGGAGGGGCTCAAGCTAGAGGCCAGGCATCTGTTCGCAGTTGCCTGCCAAAGATTTCACAGCCAGCCCTTCGATCCTTCAGTGGTTTTTGAATTTTGTAAGAAAGTTTTTACCTTTGGTGAGTTTAAGCTGCTGAGAGTTCCCTTGAGGCAAGGGGGACGGCCTATAAATTTTACAAATAAATAAAACGATCTGATCCTGATAAAAGCTTTTGCTCCTTCAGCTTCGTTGCTGCTTTTCCCAGCTGCTGGCACGGTGGGGTCTTCTCAGCCTGGGTTTTGGTCTTGCAGGCCGGCCAGGCAATTTTGGCAGCTGGCATCCAGCACATCTGGAAAGCTGCGAGAGGAATCCCACACCCTCATCTGGCCTCTATTGGTGCAGCATTACCAGGCCAGCCCAGGCCAAATTAGGAGAGGATAGAAGAGACCCGGCTGAGATCCTGAACTTCCTTAGGATGGCAACTTGGGGGTCCCAGTGGAGAAGGGCAGAACAGAGAGATGGTGAATAGCGAGAAGGCAGCAGAGGAGAACGGGGGAATCCCCTCCTGCTTTCCTGTAGCGTGAACTCACGGGACGGCTATTTTATTTTCTAATTATTTCATTTATTTATTAAATTTATAAGCCTCTCCATCGAGTGACTCTGTTAGTGCAGCAGAGTCTCCTGCCTGAGGAGGGGTTGGACTAGAAGACCTCCAAGGTCCCTTTCCAACTCTGTTATTCTGTTAATTAATCAGCGGGACCGTTCCCCTCCAGAGGTTGTGAGTGCTCCACCACTGGAGGCTTTTAAGAAGAGGCTTTTAAGAATTCGTCTGAAATGGGATGGGGTCTCCAGTTTGCATAGGGGGCTGAGCTAGAAGACCTCCAAGGTCCCTTCCAACTCTGTCGTTCTGTCACTTTGGAATCTTTTCAGTGTGCAAAGCAGGCCCCCAGGCCCAGCCCAGCTACCTCTTGAGCCCAGAAAGCTGCCCATCTCCTGCAAGGCCCCTCCCCTCTGTCTCTCTCTGCCCTCTCCCCCACATTCTTCCTAGTAGGATGGTGCCTGTCCCCCTACCCCCCTCAAAGATGCCCGCAATGCCTGGGCAGCCCAGCCTGCTGGCAAAAATCTCTTGCATCAGCACCATTCCTGCCGTGACTGCGGGGTTCTTAATCTGTCTGGTGGGTGCCCCTGGGGTGTGTGTGGCTGGATTGCCAGACCCACATGCACTCCCACAACCCCGATTTCTGAGGCTGCTGCTTCTGCTGAAAAAGGCAAACGCAGCTCCAGCCGAGGACTCATTAAATACGGGAGGATTTATGAATGATGCAACAGCGTTTGCAACACAGGCCAGTCGGAAGCAGTGTTTCTCTCCCCCCCCCACTCTCCCCTCCCCTCCCTCGCCCAGCCATTAGTGCCTGATTTGTGAGGCTGTGTGGCTGGCACTTTGGTTTTAAAAGCTGTTTCGGCAGCCCCTCAGGTGCCCGTGAAAATCGGTTTTACGGCTCCTCAAGAGCGAGATCTCAGCGCCACAACTCGGTCCCTGGCAGTTTTCAAGAAGGAGAGGATGGACGGCCCGCTTGTCCGGAATGACAGAGGGCACAAGGGCCCAGCCTTGGCAACTCCAAGACGTGTGGACTTGAACTCCCATCCAGCAGAGTTATGGGGTCTCCCGGTCCTTGGTGGTCTGGGAGCTCCGATGCTTCCTTGCATCAGAGTTAGCTAAACACAGGCAGAGCCTTGGTTTCATTCGGATTCCACCCCCTTGACTTTTCTGACACACACACGCACACACACACACACACACACACACACACGGTGTGGTCAAGGGCCCATATTGCTGGCTCCTTCACAAACAGCTTGCAAGCTGTTTCACTTCTGTAAAACATCCTACATCTTATCCATAATATTGATTTCGCAGTAACATCGATTTACATAGATTTCTGGTGGGAGAGGGGGCTAGACAGGCTGTCTTAAAGCCCAATGATGGATGCAAACATTTCTAACTCGTTCTGTAGCCCTGCAGCTGTAGAATCACACACACCCCCCCCCCAGGCAGGAAGGAGACCCCCATCTCCCACCCACTCTTTTCCCCCTGGGGGGTTGAAAGCAGGCCCAGAACCTGCAAGGGAGATTCCTAACTGTGGAGAGGAGAGATGGGAGGCAAGAATACCCCGTAGGTCAGGGATGCTGGAGCCCTCGCAGCCCACATCTTGCCTTTCAGCCCAAACTATTAACAGAATAACAAGAGTGCTCTTCCACTCGGTGGGAAGGGACCTTGGAGGTCCTCTAGTCCAGTGTTTTTCAACCTTGGCAACTTGAAGATGTCTGGACTTCAACTCCCAGAATTCCCCAGCCAGCGAATGCTGGCTGGGGAATTCTGGGAGTTGAAGTCCAGACATCTTCAAGTTGCCAAGGTTGAAAAACACTGCTCTAGTCCATCCCCCTGCTCAAGAAGGAGACTCTCTACCAGGGGTGTCCAAACTTGGGAACTTTAAGACTTGTGGACTTCAATTCCCGGAATTCGCAGTTGGCTGGGGAATTCTGGGAGTTGAAGTCCACAAGTCCACTATTCCAGACAAACAGCTGTCCAATCTCTTCTTTAAAGGACCCACAACTTCTGGAGGGAAGCCGTCCCACTGATTAATTGCTCTCACTGTCAGGAAATTTCTCTTTATTTCTGGGTTGGAGGCCATGGACTAAGGAAAGACACGCACCCCAGGCTTCTTACAGACTTCTAACAGGGGGGGGAAGGGATAGCTGTGAAGCATTGCCCGGTTGGGGGCTCTTAAGGCAGTGGGGAAGGGGTTACCCTGTCTTGAGCCTCAAGAGTCCTGGGATAGGACCCAGCTTGGCCAACGGAAATCCAATAGGACTGGGGGTGGGGAACAGGGGGGATGGCAGATCCCTGAACTTGATCCCTCTGCCTAAACCAGTGGTTCCCAATCTTGGCAAATTTGAGATGGGTGGCCTTCAACTACCAGAATTCCCCAGCCGTTGTGTAAATTTAAGAAGGGTGGGCTAATTCTGAGAGTTAAAGTCCACCCCTCTTAAAGTTGCCAGCAATACTTAACCATTTGGCCATCCTGAAAGGAAATAAAAAGAAGCTACCACTGATTTCTCCCCAACTTTTCAAAAAGTTGCCAGCAAACCACCATTCTTAATTGAACACAGTAGACAAGCAATGGTTGATATTTCTAGATCGGGTTCGCGCAACTCAGGAAACCCTCATCCTGGCTTGGAAAAAACCCTGAATCCTTGTCTCCCCATCACTTGCTCCCTCTAAACCAGGAATCCACGGTCTAGCTAGCTTCACCTGGAAGCTGGTTCACCCGTGATACCCAGACGATCCCTGGGTGGGTTCCCACATCCCACTGAGCAGTAAAGAACCCAAGCGCCCCTTGGCCCAGCCGGGCGTGTTGTGTGAATCCAGCTGTTCCGTCCCATCAATTCTAACCTGCTTAACTCTGCAAACTCTCCACGGCATCTTGTGACTCTCCTCATTGGCGCAGCAATTCCTGAGGTTTCCACTGTGCTAATAGGACACACTCCCCCCTTCCTCCTCCCCCCGAGACCCGGACTGCGATTTTATTCCTCTGTTCTTCAACGCCGTCCCTGCAATTTCTCTGATCAATCAAGTATCGACCGGCAGAAGGTTGCGCAATTAACTCCCCCAGAGGAATGGCAGTCTTGCTCCGGAGGATGAAAAACTCGCAGATTTATGGTCTGTCTTCAGGAATGGAAACCAGGAAAAAAGAGAAACAGACCGTTTCCCGAGCCGAGGTGGCGTGAGTGGTTAGGAGTGCAGTACTGCAGGCCACTTCAGCTGACTGCTATCTGAAGTTCGGCGGTTCAAATCTCACCAGCTCAAGGTCGACTCAGCCTTCCATCCTTCCGAGGTGGGTGAAATGAGGACCCAGACTGTTGTTGGGGGCAAGTTGCTGACTCAATTTGCTAAAAAATTTGTAAACCGCTTAGAGAGGGCCGAAAGCCCTATGAAGCGGTATATAAGTCTAATTAATAAATAATAGATAAATAAATTTATCCCGCCTGTTTCCCCCTCCTCAGTGCTGTCAAGCCCAGCAGCCCTCGGCCTACGACCACAACCTACGTTGCTGAGAAATCTGTTAAGTGAGTTTTGCCCCATTTTATGACTTTTTCCTGCCAGATTTGTTAAGTGAATCACTGCAGGGGTTAAGTTAATAATCTGGTTGTTAAGTGAATCCAGCTTCCCCCTTGACTTTGCTTTTCAGAAGTCACAAAAGGGGATCAGGTCACACACACACAGACACACACACACATATCCCGGGACCCTTCAGCTGTCATAAATATGAATCAGTTGTCAAGCATCCAAATATACACATGTGACCCGGGGATGGTGCAACGGTCGTAGGTGTGAAAAAAGGTCATAAGTCACTTTTCAACACTGTTCTAACTTTGAATGTTTCAAGTTTATTAGAATGGTCACTAAGTGGATTGTTGTAAGTCGAGGACTGCCTGGATTAGCACAGACAAGAAACAGGGTAGCCCAAAGAGCCTTGAACCAAGAGAGTAGACATCATAAATCAAACATGTGAAGGTGAGGCGTAGGACTTACATGATGTAAGAGGGGGGGGGGGGGGGAAATTGCAGCTATTGGGATAAAGGAAAAATATTAGCAAGAAAAGTGTTATTTTTTAAAGAAAAAAGTTGCAAAAACAAAGGAAAAACATCAGCGTCAGCTATGCCGGAGGGGGGGCACCTCAGTAGCTTTTATTCTTGACATGTGGAAGAAACATTTTTCATGAGAAACCGTATTTCCCAAACTTGAAAGAAAGGATAAAAGGAAAAAAAACACATTTGTTTTGCACTGTATGGTCCCTGCCTATTTATGGAGGCCTAGCAACTGGTAATAATTGTTAATCAGATTTGCTATTAACTTAAAATATTAGCTCATAAAGAAACAGTTTGCAGGCACACATGCCTCGTGCTTAATAAATACCCGACGAGTGAAAATATTTTATTAAAAATAGCAAATTGAAAGGTAACCAAACCCACCCACGCATAAACAGATATTCATGTTCGTCCTTTTTTGCCAAACAACTTAAGAAGCAAAAAGGCAAAATATGTTTTCCAATCAGCGGGAAAGGACATCCGGAATCTTTTCTTTAGGAAGCCAGTTGCCTGGGTCGCCCGTGAAATGTGTGAACCTGAGCTTTTAGGCCATGATTCTTGGCTTAAAAAGAAAATCCCCATCCAGTCCATTGGAGCTTATTCAGGAAAAACAAACCATGGTTTAAAAGCCCATGTAAAACTTTTGCTGGTGCACTGAAAATATCTTTGCAAATAAAGCTGACCTTGATGTTAGAGCAGTGTTTCTCAACCTTGGCCACTTGAAGATGTCCGGATTTCAACTCCCAGAATTCCCCAGCCAGCATTCGCTGGCTGGGGAATTCTGGGAGTTAAAGTCCGGACATCTTCAAGTGGCCAAGGTTGAGAAACACTGGCTGGGGAATTCTGGGAGTTGAAGTCCGGACATCTTCAAGTGGCCAAGGTTGAGAAACACTGTGTTAGAGTATTGTCTGAAAGCAGGACTAAAGATAAAGGAGAGAAAAACAGCAAGTGACCCAGCCTCTTAGAGTGTAAAACTCTGGAGCAGAGAATTGGTTCCTTTCTGACCCACAACTCTCCCTTTCAGGGGTCTCTTGATAACCAGCAATGTACCTAAAATCCTGACGGCCAGTTTGGGGAACTCCCAAAACTTAGATCTGGGCAGGCAGTTTTGATTGCCAGCTCCCGAATGTTAGACTGACACAATCCCCCTTAACACAACCTGCAAAGGGAAGAACAGATTGGAGTGGCGGGGGGGGGGAATGGACCCCTCAGGGGGGTCTGCTCTGAGTCGGGGTCTCTGATGCACAGGGAAGGGAAAAGCGATGGTGGGGGAGGGCTTTTTAAAGCACCTTTTCCAGTTGGCGGTGTGCTTCCTTGAGTGATTGTAAGTTTAATTGTTGATTAAATTTATGTGCCCCTCCATCTCCCCCTGCAAAGCAATTTTTCTGCTGCTGCCATTCGGAGCTGCATCCTTCCTGAAACTTTTTCAACAACGGCCGAATCTGGGGTGCACACACTCTCCTGCGCCCCAGATTGAAAAGGCCTTAGCAATGGAGAGGTAGGGATGAACACACACATGTATAAATAGAAACGGTACTTCATGAAGGATTGTAAATTAAGGCAGTGTTTCTCAACCTTGGCAACTTGAAGATGTCTGGACTTCAACTCCCAGAATTCCCCAGCCAGCATCCGCTGGCTGGGGAATTCTGGGAGTTGAAGTCCAGACATCTTCAAGTTGCCAAGGTTGAGAAACACTGAATTAAGGAATGTATATAACCGTATCCTATGTATATGGACAAAGAGAAACTGAAATAAGGGGGGGGGGGAGAAGTGTATTTACAATGGATATACACCGAGGTGGAAATGTTGTACAGAAGGAAATTGCAAAAAAAATAATAAAAATTGTGTTTAAAAAAACCTGTTTAATAAAATAAAAAAATAAAAAAAAGAAAGAGGGTGCGGGGCTTTTCCCTCCCGAGGTGGAGCAAAGAGACCCCAGAGTCCCTGGATCGAAAAGCAGGAGGAGGGAATGACAGTATGGCACATGGCCCCACATCTACATCCACTCATTCCGCCCCCCCACCTCTCCCCCCTCCCTGCTCCTGCCTAGTGCAGCACGGAAGTCTTCTGTCTTGGCCGCAATAAAGCTTCTTATCTAACCTTATCAAAGTCTTAAAGCTCCCACCATTATCTCCCTCCCGAATGGAGCTTGGGGGCCTGGGAAGACGCATTGCCCTGCCTGCTTGGAAATGTGACAGTATCGGTTCCGACAGGCGGCAATCACGGCTACGCAGAGCGGCCCCTCCGTAGATGGGGGCTCTGGAGGTGAACCGGTTTGATTGGCCATTCATTTCCCCAACAATTGGCCACGCTTCAGCTGGGAGAAAGGGGGGGCTTCTCCCCAGCCTCCTATGGCCACCTTCCTCTGGGTTCCCCATCAGTGGGCAAATGCGGAGAATGTTGAGGGAGCCATCGTGAGTCTCTTCCTCATCCCTGGAAAGCCCAGTTTGATGCTGCCCACTGAACAAAGCGCACTAGCACTGATGGCGTTCCCTAGTTGGGTCATGAAACGTCTGCAAGAAAACCACCAAAATCCAGAGGACCCCACAATCCTCCTCCTCTCCACGAACCCTCTCCCTTCCAGCCCTGATGACATTCCCTAGTTGTGTGATGAAACGTTTGCAAGAAAAGCACCAAGTTCAGACAGCACCCACAACCTCACAATTCTCTTCTTGCCTACTCCACTCCCTCCTAATACTGATGGTGTTCCCTAGTTGGGTCATGAAACGTCTGCAAGAAAACCACCAAAATCCAGAGGACCCCACAATCCTCCTCCTCTCCACGAACCCTTTCCCTTCCAGCCCTGATGACATTCCCTAGTTGTGTGATGAAACGTTTGCAAGAAAAGCACCAAGTTCAGACAGCACCCACAACCTCACAATTCTCTTCTTGCCTACTCCACTCCCTCCTAATACTGATGGTGTTCCCTAGTTGGGTGATGAAATGTCTGCAAGAAAACCACCAAGCTCAGAGAGCACCAAGATGCCCCCCTCCTCATTTCAACCCTGAGCGAGAAATATTCTCCTTAATGGGGACCATAATACATGACCCTTTTTACCCTGGAGGCAGCCAAAGGGTCCACCTGAGCCCCTTCCCCAAAGCCAGAGAAAGGTGTGGGAAAGGCACGGGAGCGAATCCGCCGATGGGACCTTGAAGGAACAGCAGAGGGCCTCTGTAGCTGCCTGCAGCTTCCCTGACAGTGGAGCCAATTAGCATCCAATCTCTGGGCTGCAATTAGCAATCAAGGTCATCTCTCTCTCTCAGGTCTACTGAGGGGAGGGGGCAGCCTGGGCAGTTGTTGTAAAGCCAACTCCTTCCCTTAAAGAGGAAGAACCCCAGTCCAGCCGCTGCCTCTTGCCCTCTTTTGCCTCTTCCTCCCCACTCCCCAAAAAACCAGGTTGCACCCAGTTCTAGACTTCCCCAGTCATTGCGCCTGCAAGATGGGTTAATTAGGCGCAGTGTTTTTCAACCTTGGCCACTTGAAGATGTCCGGACTTCAACTCCCAGAATTCCCCAGCCAGCGAATGCTGGCTGGGGAATTCTGGGAGTTGAAGTCCAGGCATCTTCAAGTGGCCAAGGTTGAGAAACACTGAATTAGGGAACCTCGGGCAGAGCATGGGATGGAGGGAAGCAGGACAGCGCCACCTGCTGGAGGGCTGGAGAATGGATGGATTCATCCTTCTTGTGGGAAGAGGGGGGACACGGGATGGGGGTGGGGAAGGCTCCAGGTTGGGTAGGTACAAATGAGTGGAGGACCCCCTCCCATTTTCCACCACGACCCTTTCCAGATGGATAGGATAGCAAGGGTGCCGCTTAATAAAATTTAGATCCCGCCTGAGCAGGGGGTTGGTCTAGAAGGCCTCCAAGGCCCCTTCCCACTCTGTCACTCTGAGAGCTCCAGGGATGCCCCTCCGTGGGTCTGGGGGCTGCACTGGCCCTCAAAATGGCTTGAAGGGGAGGCTGAAATGAAGCCCCCTCTCCTCCTGCCAATTCTCCTCTGGAGGTCTTGCCAGATGTCCAAGAGATAGGAATCCTTGGCAGACACTGCGTGTCTAACATCCAGCTGTATTAGATGTCAATATTTATCTTGGCTGGTTAGGCCTCTTCGAGAGCTGACGTAGATTTCTGGAGGGCAAAAATCAGGATGTTTACCAAAGGAAGGGGGGGGGAAACCAGCCCACCCCTGGTCTCCAACGCCTCAAATAATATTGGAGAATTGGCATGCAACTCTAGTTAGCTAATAATTTCATCTGACAGTTTTGCCCACTTAGGAGATTTCATGTTTGACACCAAATCAAAATAATCCAGAGATAAACAGAAGGGGAAGCGATGATCAATCAGCTCTCTTTATTTCAATTGACCGTGGAAAGAGGATTGCAAGGGTGCAAATTTCCCTCCTCTTTCACACTCGCTCCTGTGCGCACAGCTCTTCCTGGGGGTTTAAACGCCTCGAAAACGTTTTCCTTGCTCCCTGCCCTCAATTACTCCGGTTTTCTTAAGAGGATGCAGGCGGGATCTGCTTTGGCACTGGGCTCATTTTGTCTGCTTTGAAGAAAAAAGCAGGCTCAGAAAACCATCTCTCTAGGCTGGACTGGCAAATCGTTTACTCCTCGACTTACAACCACAATTGACCTCACCATTTACCTGACTTAGCGAGACGGTTGCTACGTGAGTTTCCTCCCATTTTAGGGATCTTTCTTGACACCGTTGTTAAGTGAATCACTGCGGTTGTTAAGCTAGTAACATGGTTGTTCAGTGAATCTGGCTTCCCCGTGGACTTTGCTGGTCTGAAGGTCACAAAAAGGGACCACATTTGATTTGATTTGATTTCATTTCATTTATATGCCGCACTTTTCCCCAAAGGGGACTCAGGGCGGCTCACAATTCAAATCAGGGAAGGGGGATACAGACAGAAAATAAAAAGACAAAACATAACAATACATAATTTAAAAACACACAACAGTCATACCATTCGAGACGGGGGGGCACATGACCCCGGGACACTGAGACCGTCATAATTATGAATCAGTTATCAAGCCCCCCCCCCCCCAGTTTTGACCACACGGAGGATGCTGCAACGGGCGTAAGTGTGAATGGAAGTCATTCGTCACTTTTTCCAGTTCTGTCGTAACTCTGGCCACTAACGTTGTAAGTCAAGGACTACCGGCAACTTATGCAAAACAGCCGCCTTCAAGCCAGACAGTCCCTCCCCCACTGAGGCTCAAGTGGGAAACTAATCACATCCCCGTCGGCATTTCTAAAGCTCTTGGTTGGAAACGGCTCCGGCAGAATTATTCCACTCAGCCTGGATTTTGTCCCCCCCCCCTCCTCTTTCACTCGCATGCGTCCCCCCCTCCCCAAGATTGGCTCTGGGGCTGGGAACATGACGATAAAACTGATCAATAGCTGGAAATGTGAACATCTTTGACGAAAAAAGAACTCTCTCTCTCTCTCTCCCTCCCTCTGAGCTTTTGAGGGGCTGAAGGAATTCCAGCCCTCCTCTTATAGAGCCACTGGTAGACTTCCATTCATGAAAAGACAGCCCCACTCTCCCCCCCTCCAGGTGGGCCCTCTGCTTTTAGGCTGGCAGAAAGAAGAGCGGGTGGGGGGTGGAGAGAAAGACCCTGTCTCTTCTGGCGATTGAAAGCGTCCAAGTGGCAATTTTTGGGTATTTTTGCAGAGGCAAGAAAGGGCTGGAGGATCAAATCACCGCAGTGCCGTCCTCAGCGGGAGCAGCTGAATTCGCACAATGGTTTGTGATGCCATAAAAAAAAAAGGCAGTTGGGTAGGAGAGAGGTTAAAGGGTCAGCCAATCTGGCCTCCCCCCGCCCCCGTGCTTTGCAACTCCCTCCGTCTACAGGGAGCCGAGCAGAAGTGGAGGCTGAACTATCTGGATTGGATGGCTAGGGGAGAGGGCACCAGAGCCCCACATCGCCCCCCATCTATAAAACTAATCGGTCAATCTCATCTCCTCCAGTTTGACTGGTAGCTGTGAAGCCCGGAGTCCCTTCTCTTCGGTTGAGGCTGCTGTGCAGTCCGATTTTGAGAACCTGGGATGAGCCCAGGCAAATCTTAATGTATTCCATAAACCTTAGTTCAGTGTTTCTCAACCTTGGCAACTTGAAGATGTCCGGACTTCAACTCCCAGAATTCCCCAGCCAGCGAATGCTGGCTGGGGAATTCTGGGAGTTGAAGTCCGGACATCTTCAAGTTGCCAAGGTTGAGAAACACTGCCTTAGTTAAACAAATGATGGCTTAGTGTGATATGCGGACAAGGTTCAGGTGTGGATACGTATCCTTTCCTTTCCATTTTTACCCGCAGGAGCTCTGCCAGAGGCAGAAGGTGGCTACACTCTCCAGCGCCTTCTCTTCGCTGCCCTCCTGCCATAAATCGCAAGGGAGGGGGAAGGAATTTGGGGAAGTAACATGCAGCATTGAAAGGCAGCAGGTTCCGAGCCCAAAACATCATTAAGGCATCCTGTTCTGTCCCCCCTTCACAGCTCTTAACAAACGGCAAGCAGACAAACTTAAAAGGAACTCTCTTTATCAGTTCTCAGCTCAAACTGGCTGCGAGCCCAAAAATAACATAAATAAAGTCTCTAACGAGATAACCAAATGCCAAGCAGAAACTCTTACAAGTAATGCACTTCTCCAAGTGTAGCCTTGAATCAGGCTTACAGGAAACACAAAGCACTTATCCAAGTGTACCTTACATGAACCACGATCAAGCAATGTTGTACGAACCAAGGAACGTTGACTCCTGCAACTAGGGCGTGGCACCACCCGTCCTTTTATCCCCAAAACCCCACTAACGAGCCCCAGCTGCATCGTTAATCTTGCATTCCGAAAAGACTCACAGAAGTCACAACAGCATCCTATGGGACACCGAGGGTCAAGCGCGGGGAGGGCCAGTAAATGGTGGGGGGAGTGTTGTAACGTTCCCGTGGTTTGTCCATGAGGCCAATGTTGAGAAAAGACAGGACACGATCTTTCTCGGGATGGAGCGACCCAGATTGGGGGTCTGGAAGCCCCTTTTATTGAGATAGGACAAAGGCAGGAGGAGCAATCAGCATGTGATTAAAAACAGCCTGTAAAAGTACAATTTCTAATCTACAGCTCAGGGAAGTTCTGTCTATATATGGTCAAATCCTGGGCGTCATTGGTAGGGCACATCTCAGGATGTTATGTTATGCACTATCAGGATGTTATGGCGTTCTAGGAGTTTGTTTTCTCCTGTGTGGTTCAGCGTGGCTCTGCATGCCCTGGTATGAACTAGGCCATGGGGGACACACACCTGCACAAGGAACTATATTACAACAGAGTGTAACCTTTGCGTGGGAACCTTCAGATCAAGCTTTACTTTTGCGGTAAACTTTAGTAAAAGAACCTTTCACTTCAACTGAACGGAGTCGAGGCTCTTTCCTTCCTAAATCTCTACGTTGGGGCAGGTCTGAGAGTGGCATCTTCTCCTCGGCTGCCAGAGAGGCCCTTTGCCTGTGCTCAGAGGCCCCCTTTCTTCCCCTGCTCTCCGTGGCTCTCCCTTTCATGCCAGGCTGAGCAAGCACAAGCGATTCTCCCTCAAGCAACGTGCGGCTCTTCCGAAGCATCTCGGCAGAGATGGAGCCAGTCCCTGACCCAGATTCCGTGATAGACTCGCCCAGCTCTTCACAGCCTCTCCAGAGAAGGCAGGAGGAGAGTTTGGGAGAGGGGGGAGGAGGAGCAGCCACGGGTTTACTTCCATCTGGATGGATGCTGCCTGCTGATAAAGAGACCAGGGTGGAAGGGAAGGCAGGAAGCAGCCCCCAGACCCTTTCTGGCCTGGCATCCAGAGGCCAAGGGGTCTGGTGGGGCTGGGCTGACTAGCAGGAACCATGGGGGAGTTTTCCCCCCTCCAGCAACTGAACTGTCAGTCCTTTTAAGAATGTGGGCCAAGCAGGAAGGGGCAGCAAAGCCTGGCCTTCCTTGGAAATCTGCCCAGGGCCACAAGCAGCAGAGGGTCTCAGGGGCCCGAGGGAGTCGGACATGGGGAGAGAGAGTGGCAGGGAGGGAGGGAGGGAGGGAGGGAGGAGGAAGGAAGGAAGGAAGGAAGGAGAGAGGGATGAAGGAAAGGAAGGAAGAAAAGAAAGACATGGAGGGAAGGAGGAAAGGAAGGAAAGAGAAAAAAGAAAGAGAGGGAGGAGGGAGACAGAGTTGGAGAGAGGAAAGCAATATAGCAATAGCAGTAGACTTATATACCGCTTCATAGGCCTTTCAGGCCTCTCTAAGCGGTTTACAGAGAGTCAGCATATTGCCCCCAACAATCTGGGTCCTCATTTTACCCACCTCGGAAGGATGGAAGGCTGAGTCAACCCTGAGCCGGTGAGATTTGAACCACTGACCTGCTGATCTAGCAGTAGCCTGCAGTGCTGCATTTAACCACTGCGCCACCTTGGCTCAAAAGAGAGAAAGGAAGAAAGGAAGAAGGGAGGAACGCAATAGGGAACAAGAGGGAGACTGGATTAACAGGCAATACAGCAACACGAAAAGCATTTCATCACTATTATTCCAATCTGTATCAAGGACATGGAAAAAAATAGATGCATATTTGAAAAAAAGCAAAAATTACCACAAATTACAGAGAAATGAGATTATGAATAAATCTATAATAATAAGAACGGTTTCCGGAGCTATAAAAATGATGAGATGAGGGAAAGTGCCTGGATCAAATCAATTTTCAGGCTTTTACGCTTTAAAGAGGAACTTTTATAAGCTTTGCAGAACATGAAGAACTTTATTTTACAAGGAGGAAAGATGCCTGAGACGTTGAAAGACACAAATTTTGCATTAATGCTCAAAAAAGGACAGAGGAAAAAGTTATAAACCAACATCGCTTCTTAATAACAATCATAAATTGTTCAAAATGATGGTAGTTGATAGATGGAAAAGAATTTTACAAAAATATATTTAAGAAGATCATGAAAGTTTTTGACTAAAATATGATTGAAAGATAATGTTAAAATTGTGTCTGATATTCCAGAATATTGGAAACAGCCACATAAAAATAAGTTGTATTAAGTTTTTAGATGCAGAAAAAGCTTTTGAGAATTTGAATTGGATTGTTTTATTTAAAAATTTGGGAGAGATAAAACTTGGAGAGGTTATAAAAAGGATAAAATCAATATACATTTCACAGAAGGATTAGGGCAGTGTTTCTCAACCTTGGCAACTTGAAGATGTCCGGACTTCAACTCCCAGAATTCCCCATCTGCTGGCTGGGGAATTCTGGGAGTTGAAGTCCGGACATCTTCAAGTTGCCAAGGTTGAGAAACACTGGATTAGGGTTAATAGAGATTTAACTAAACCATGTGAGATAGAAAAAGGAACAAGAGAAAGTTGCCCATTGCCTATTCTTCTGTTTATTTTTGTTCTAGAAATATTAAATAGAGATATAATAAGAATAGAGGACTAAGGCTATAAGGATTTAAAAAGAGACTTGTAAACTAAAGGCTTTTGCAGATGACTCGGTGCTGGTTTTAGAAGATTCTTTAAACGGAATTTAAATATTAATGGGAAAACTTAAAGAATTTGGTGCATTAGCGGGTTTTAAGAGGTTTTAACAAATAGAAGACAAAGATGTTGGCAAAAAAAAATTCAAAGATACAACATCAAACAGAATTGATGAATAAAATGGGTTTTAAAGTTGAGAAGAAGATCCAATGCTTGGGTATTAATATGCAAATATGAATTGTTCTTATTTCAAAATAATTATGTTAAGACTTGGGATGAAATTAAAAAAAGATACGTTAAGATGGGAGCAAACACAATTGTCATCGCTGGGGAGAATTTCCGTGATTAAGACAAATGTTTTGCCTAGAACGTTATTTTTTTTTTCGTTTCAGACAATATCCGTTTTGACATCTCATGTACCAATTAAACAATGGCAGAAAGATATATTGAAATTGTGTGGCGGGGGGGAAAAAGCCTGAGTTAAATATATGGTGTTGCAAAATGTGAAAGAGAAAAAAAAATGGATTGAATTTTCTCAATTTGAAATTATACTTTGCAGTTTGTGGTTTAGTACGGAGGAAAGGAAGGACGCGGAGAAACCAAAGACTTTGGGGGGGGGTTAGAAGTACGTGACTTGACATTTGGAGGGCATGGATATTTCTGCTGCCAGAAAGGAAAGTTGATGCGGATTTTGAACATCATTTTGTTACTTATGCCCTACTGAAACGGTAGAATCTGGGTATTTGTAACACCCGTGAGACTGTCAGCATGGCAAACATTTTATATAAGAGAATAGCAGGCTGGCTGGGGAATTCTGGGAATTGAAGTCCTCCTGTGGGAGAAGAGGAGGCAGAGCTAGAGGGGTGAAGTTAAATGAGTTATCAGTTTGGAATCCTTGCAAGAGCCGAGGTGGCGCAGTGGTTAGGGTGCAGTACTGCAGGCCACTTCAGCTGACTGTGATCTGCAGTTCAGCGGTTCAAATCTCACCAGGCTCAAGGTTGACTCAGCTTTCCATCCTTCCGAGGTGGGTGAAATGAGGACCCAGACTGTGAGGGTGATATGCTGACTCTGTAAACTGCTTAGAGAGGGCTGAAAGCCCTATGAAGCGGTATATAAGTCTAATTAATAAAATAAAATAAATTTCCACAAAAGCCCAACCCCTCTTGAACTCCAACAACCCTTTTCTAGAGCCAATTGAATTCTGACGGCTAGCTGACCAGATTCTTGTGTACAGGCTGTGATCGTAAACCCCAGATACTTGAACTCAACAAATGAGCCCATCCTAGTCCTTTCCTTACCGACACCATCAGTCTTAAAGCAGGGTGGCTGGGGAATTCTGGGAGATGAAGTCCACCCCTCTTCAAGTGACCCACTTTGAGAAATTCTGCTTTAAAAGGTGGATCAGCTTCAGTGTTGCTGATTTAATCAGCGTTAGTTCCTGCCCGTCCCCAATCACTCCTCTGGGCTGAGGCCTGTGGAACCAATTAGTCCAGTGTTTCTCAACCTTGGTGACTTTAAGTCCTGTGGACTTCAACTCCCAGAATCCCCCAGCCAGCATAGCATCCGCTGGCTGGGGAATTCTGGGAGTTGAAGTCCGAAGACATCTTCAAGTTGACAAAGTTGAGAAACACTGCCCTAGGCTGTGTTTTGAATCCAGGTATGGATGAGCTCTCAGATGCCATGCGGTCAGTTCCAATATCCCTTCCCCCTGCAGCTGCAGTGGAGAAGTCTTTATTATGTAAAGTGGACTAACTTGGCCCATTGAGAAAGTGGGGCAGGAAGCTACAGGCAACTATTCTGTCTTTTAAAACACGTTTCTTCCTTTTCACATCCAGAGAAACATTCTGCCTTTTCAATATTTCCTAGGATATTTCATTTTTCTGGGAGAAGGCTGAGTGATAAACTTCCCACAGAACATTCCCTCCATCCCCTTGCTAGGGGGAGAGTGAGCCTCTTCCCTCGGAGTTTCCCCCAGCTCGGTTAGTGCTTGGAAGGGCAGCCGGCTAGAATCCTTGACCTGCGATCTTGTGCAAGGGGCAAGAGTGAAACTCTGGGGGAATCCTCTTTCAGCCGCTTCAAACGGAGCCCCCAAAGCTAGAAAGGAATTCTTTTCTTCTCTTTCTTTTCTGCTCCCAGGATTCCCCATCTAGTAGCGTCCTGTTGGCTAGGAATGCTGGGAGTTGCAGTCCTGGGGAAATGCCCGGAGAAGCATCCCATTAATTTTCGTTAAACTCCCTACCACAGTGTTTCTCAACCTTGACAACTTGAAGATGTCCGGACTTCAACTCCCAGAATTCCCCAGCCAGCATTCGCTGGCTGGGGAATTCTGGGAGTTGAAGTCCAGACATCTTCAAGTTGCCAAGGTTGAGAAACACTGCCCTACCATCTCCCTCCTCCTCCTCCTTTCCCCTTTCTTCTCCGTCCCTCTCCTGGCCTTTAAGTGGCTTCGCGTCGGTCCCGTTTTGGTGGGAAAGAGTCCCAGAATTAACCGCAGGGGATCCACGGGCCGCTTCCCCCAACCGAATCCCTCTTTCTCGTCTTCTTCCCCCCAAATGCAGGGACCTTCCCCCAAAGATTCCTCCCGCTCGCCCCCCGCCCTCTCCTCCCACCGCCTTAAGGACCCGAATTCTTCAGCCGGCGCTTCAAGCAGCCCCGCCACGTGCCGCGTAAAGTTCCGCGGGAGACTCAAGCCGCTCGCCTGCGTAATATTCATGAGGTCGGTTTGACTATGCAAATGAGGCAGGCGGAGCGGAAGGCGATTGGACGCGGGGCGGGGCGGAGGTCTTGCTCCGGACAGGTGCGGTCGCTGCGCTGCGCTGCGCTGCGCTGCGCTGCGCTTCTTTTGCGCTTCCAATCCGGATTGATCCTTTCCCCCGTTTCTCACAGAGAAGCGAAGCGCATCCCACACGCGGATCCTCCGAACTTCAGCACATGATCTCCGGCTCTCCAGAGGAGGCAGCACAATTTTGGCTCCGTCGTGGTCGTAAGTCGAGGATTACCTGCAGGAAAAGAATACGAAAGATGTAAAAATCACTTTTAAAACGTGAACGTTATTTAAAAAAAAAAAACAGTTACAAGCTGGGTGAATCCTGGGATAAGAATAACCCGCTGGAGCCATCAACATCGGTTGCCTGGGAGCTCCAAGACATAACTGCGTGTTCAACAAACCCTGATTAAAAAAATCCTGGTTTAATGCAACAGCCGAACCACAAAGCACGAATCCGTGGCTACCTAAAAGGGGCTACAGATTCCAGAGGCAGAAACGCCAATGAGAACTTTTAAAAATGACTTCAGATCATTGGGGCCCTAAAAGGAGGAATAAGAATGAAAATCCTTATGCAAACCCCCGATTGCCAACCCGGGAGTTCTCTGCTGAATCCAGTGTTCGTGTGAAGACGCCTTCATCATTATCTGAAAATGCACAGCTGCTTTTTTTGCCATGGGAAACCTGCTGACGAAGCGCCTGTTAAAATCTCCCACATTCAAAAAGCACAGAACCCGGCAGAAACCTCTGGGGAAGAGAAGTTGGGGTGGGGGAGGGGGATTCATCTCTGACCAGAAAAAAGAGGAAGGGGGAGGGGGGACACTTTACAAGTTCTTGTCGGTTGTTCGTCCTTAAGAAATAGTGGAAGAAAACTCAGGTCTGTTGCTATGGAGATCTCCAGAAAGGGGCTCCATTCATAAAATAACAGCTGCCAGGCACACCAACAGCTGCCTCTTTCCCCACCAAGCCCCCCCCTTCCTTGGTGCACCCCCATCTCAAGGCCACCCCCTTTTCAGGGGGCTGAAAAGCGAGAACGGCTGGCTGGCCAGGAGCCCCGGGTTCTTGCCAAGAAGTTTGAAATCACGGATCCAAAGTTCTCAGAATTCCAGGAGCTCCAAAAAGGCCTGACCTCTGAACTGCATCTGGATCCCCCCCCCGCCCCCCAAGGGAGGGAGAAGATTTTTGAAAGGATGCTGAGATGCCTCTCGGCCTGTCTCTTCTTTTTGAGTCCAGTTCTGGAGGAAGAAGCGACCACGGGGAGCCCACATGGAAGAGGTCACTCACTTGGGGTATTCTACCTTGGTACAGAGAAAGTCTCAGGACCAGGGTGAAGGCACCCGGCGAGAGACTAGGAGTTCTAGTCCCTCCATAGGCATGAAAGCCATCTGGGTGACTTTGGGCCAATCACCAGGAATTGGTGAGTTCTAGTTCTGACTTAGGCATGAAAGCCATCAGGGTGACTTTTGGCCAATCACCAGGGGACGGTGAGTTCTAGTCCCTCCTTAGGCATGAAAAGCGGCTGGGTGACTTTGAACCAGGAATCGGTGAGTTCTAGTTCTGACTTAGGTATGAAAGCCATCTGGGCGACTTTTGGCCAATCACCAGGGGACGGTGAGTTCTAGTCCCACCTTAGGCATGAAAAGCGGCTGGGTGACTTTGAACCAATCACCAGGAATCGGTGAGTTCTAGTTCTGACTTAGGTATGAAAGCCATCTGGGTGACTTTGGGCCAATCACCAGGAATCGGTGAGTTCTAGTCCCACCTTAGGCATGAAAGCAGCTTAATTATTTTGGGCCACCCAGCCTTTCTCAGCCCAGCCCACCTCACAGGGTTGTTGTTGTGGGGAAAATAGGAGGAGGAAGGAAAACCGGGTAAGGCCACCGCTGTGCGTCATTTACCAAAAAAAGATAAACGTGAGATGAACCCAGAAGGAGAAGGCCAACCAAATCAAGATGGCAGCTGCTGCCATGGGGGAGAGGTGGGGGCCCTTTCCAGCTGCTGGGTGTCCCTCGTGAGAGCGCCCTCCTGTGGCTGCATTGCTCGGCACTGACCCTGCTCGGCCCCTCTGTGCAAAGATGGGGAGAAACCGTGTTCGGGAGCCGTTGCAATTTTGCTGGCTCGAAGCTACCGAAACACGGTTGATTTAATCAATGATCGTTGCTTGGCTGGACCCAAACTAGCTGCCTTGTGGCTTAATAATGCTGGTTTGTAAGCCAGGGCTGACTGCCAGCCGTGATGCGTGAGCTCCCCCCTCCCAGGCCTCCAATGCAAGCAGTATCTCTCTCTCTCTCTTTCCCTGGGATGCCCTCCTCCCCATCCACCAGGACTTGGGGAGGGGGCTTCAGCCTCACTGAGAGGAGGATGCGAAGCAGGTGGGAAAAAAATTCAAGCCAGCTGCTCCTTCTCCATCTGCCGCCCTGGCCCCCTGCCGCCCCCTCTTTTCTTGCACACAGACACACTCGCACGAGGTGCGGTTGGCTGTGTGTGCCAAGAGCAGACAAAGGCGCGGCACCCCGTCCGGCGCAGCCTGTGCCTGGCACTGCAGCGAGTGGCGCAGATGGTCTGAGCCGGGACGAGCTCTGCCCTCCCCTGAAATGGCACCTGGCACTCGGTCCTTCGGCTGGGCCTGGCCAGGAAGGCAGCTCCAGCAAGGTCCTCCTCCCGCCTTCCCAGCGCCCCAGAGGAGGGGAATGTGGGGTGCAGGAGGCCCCCCCCAGGCCAATCTCCTGGCAGGCACAAGGGAGTCACCCGCGGTGCTCCCCCTCCCCTCCCTCCCTCCCATAAATACACTGCGGACAAACTCATGGCTCTTATGTATGTTTGAATGTTTAATAAATTTATAGGCCGCCCAATCGCAGAGGACTCCGGGCGGCTTACAACAATACAATTAAAATAGAAGTTAAAAAACACAAAAAACTTAGTTAAAAAAACCACAACATACACCCAGTCTAATCGGGGCTGGAACTCAAACATGAGTTCAACAGCCTGGTGCCTGCCGGAATAGCCAGGTCTTAATAGCCTTACGGAAGGCCATGAGAGTGGGAAGGGTCTGGGATCTCTGGGGGCAGTTCATTCCAGAGGGTCAGAGCGGCTACAGAGAAGGCCCTCCCCCGGGTAGTTGCCAGCCGACCTTGTCTGGCCGACGGCACCCGGAGAAGGCCCTCCCTGTGCGATCTTATCGGTTATGTACAATCACCCATTTAGTGGCCATTCGAAGTTGTGGCACTGCAAAAAGGGACTCCCGGCTGTTTTCGAGGCCCGTTGCAGCATCCCCGTGGTCGCGTGATCAAAACCCGCAGGCTTGGCAACTGGCATGTACTTGTGCCTGTCCCTGAGTCAGGTGATCACCACTTGTGACCATGCCAGCCGGCTTCCAACAAGAAAAGTGAAATGGGGTGGGGTGGGGTAGGGGCGGAATTTGCTTAACGACTGCCGTGATTAGTTTAACAACTGTGGCAGAAATGGTCATAAAATGGGGGACAACTCGCTTAACGACAACTTTGCTTAGCCATGTAGATTCTGGGCTCCTTTGTGGTTGTAAGTCGAGACCACCTCTAGCACCGCTTGGAGGACCCTCTTGTCAGCCTCTGCTTTGCTGCTGCTTCGGCTGCCATGAAACGGGGAGGGAGGACATGGTATTTGGGAGGGGTTACTCATTGTGCTGGAGGAAGGTTCTGGAGCTCAGCTGCCTGTCGGACTACGCATGCGTAGGAGATTCCCGCCAGGACTAACGGCACCGACATTCCATCTTCGTGATGCCTTTTGAAGTTATCTCACACCTGACACTTGGGAGAATTATGATTGGACTGTACATGGGATGGCAAGGGTTGGGGAATGGGCTATTCTATATATCAATCGCTTTCGCGCCTAAATAATCAGTCTTCGCTACGCTATGCCTTTAATCATTTATAATTAGTAAAAGTACACTTGATTTCTACCTACGGAGTCTCGTGGTCTTCTTTCCTAATTACACAATGAAGAGGTTCTGACACCTCTCTTGAACAGTAGAGAAGCCGAGTCAGGAGGAATGAAGCAACTCCATCCATGAAACCCCTGAGCTCTTTCAGGCAGGGGAGCGAACGCCCAGCCTCGTTCTCCCCATAAGTGCAGAGGTCGCCAGTGTGTTTCCGGGCACAGTCCAAGGTGCCAGTGGGGACTTTGGGCCAATTAACCAGGAGACGGTGAGTTCTAGTCCTGCCTGAGGCATGAAAGCTGCCCGGGTGACTTTGGGCCAGCCCCCCACGTGGCTTGGGGCTGGGGTCCCTGGGAGACTTTTTCCGAGGGTCTCCACATTCCCAATCCGATCCAGCCGAGTGGGAAGGCTGCAGATCCCTTCAGCTGGGAGGGGCGGGGAGACGGGCCTTTTCTGCAGCAGCCCCTGCTTTAGGGAACGCCCTCCCTTCGGAGGCTGGCAGAAACCCACCCCCCCATTATCTGTACCCCCTTCCCTGACTTGGATTGTGAGCCGCCCTGAGTCCCCTTTGGGGAAAAGGGCGGCATATAAATGCAATAAATTCAAATTCAATTAGCCTTTCACACAGCCCAGAAAACCTGGCTCTGCCTCCCCCCCCCAGCTTGGGGCGATGAAGGTTTTTCCGGCTGCATTGCTAACTGGCCACATCTCTCAGCTGCCACGCGCATCTATTTATTTTGGATGTGCCAGTTGTTTTGAAAGGTTTTTGACTGCAATATGTTTTTTGAATTGCAAGCTGCCCAGACTCATTGACCGAGATGGGCAGCTTAAGAAATGGGATGGATAAAGAGAGAAAGAAGAAAGGAAGAGGCCAGCTGCAAAACCCCACCATCATGTAAAACTTGATCGCGAGGTTCCCCTAACTCTGCCCCCCCTCCCTGCCCCACGCACGGTGGGTTATTTTGGTTCCTAGGAGCCCTGGTTCCACGAAAGACCCCAACCCAGATCAAGAAAGAGCCCCCTTTTTCATGCCTTCCACTCCAAACTGCATCGCCAAGTGGACCATAGATCTGATCAAGCCTCCTTTCCATGCTCCTCTCTTGCCAAATGCTGCTTTTGCTCAATCTTTGTGGCAGGTTAATGGGCCTGGGCACACCTCCATCTCACGCACACCTCCTGCGCGCCAGCCTGCCATCCATTTCGGAAGCTGTGCCGTGTGGCTGCCAAGTGGCCTCTGTTATCACTTTGTAGGCATTGGTGGCTGCCCCCAGGTCCACTCCCATCAATAACCCAGCTACGGCTGCCCTGAGCTCTCGTCCAAGGCTCCTCCGCAATGGCTCCCACGGCTGAGATCACACAACGCGTTAGGCAACGATCGGGGGCTCGGTTTATGACTCGGGATGCTGTGTGTAAACGCTGCCAAAGTGGATTGTTAGTTTACAGTTCTGCAAAGGTTCATCCGGCTAATTCCAACTTTGAAACTGTGGTTCGAGTTAATCAGAGATCAGGGGAGCGTGCAAACACACCCTGGCTGTACTTGAGTGTGTCCTTGTGTTGGAGGAACACCTCTGTCAATCAACCAGAAGGGAGCTGGAAGGGGGCTTGGAGGTCTTCTAGTCCAGTGGCCCCCAAACCCTTGGGCACCAGGGGCCAGTTCCGTGGGGAGGGGGTTTTCCGCAGGCTGCAGGGGGCGTAGTTCCCACCGATGGGGCTTTGAGCTGGAGGATGGGGATCCCTGTTGTTGTTGTTGTTGTTGTTGTTGTTGTTGTTGTTGTTGTTATTATTATGCAATTGTATCACAGCGGCCAGTTGTTTCGCCGGATTTGGCATTGGTTACTAGTCGGGCCCCACCCAGGGGCCTAGGACGTCGTAACGTATTTTCGTAATATGCGTGCAGATCCAAGCAGTGCGGCTTTTTGCATTTGACTGATGGTGATTTTGTCAATTTTTAACTGTTTCAAATGTAATCCCAGGGCTTTTGGAATAGCACCCAGTGTGCCAATTACCACTGGAATTACCACTGCTGGTTTGTGCCCATAATCGTTGAATTTCGATTTTTAAGTCCTGGTATTTTGCTATTTTTTCATGTTCCTTCTCGGCGACCCTGCTATCACCTGGTATTGCGATGTCTATGATTGTGACCTTATTTTTCTCAACCAGGGTGATGTCTGGTGTATTATGCGCCAGTATTTTGTCCGTTTGTATGCGGAAATCCCACAAGATCTTGACCATCTGATTTTCGGTGACTTTTTCAGGCTGATGTTCCCACCAGTTTGTGGCTGTTTTAATATTATAATTTTTGCACAAATTCCAGTGGATCATTTGTGCTACTGAATTGTGCCGCAATTTATAATCAGTCTGCGAGATTTTTTTACAGCAGCTGAGGATAATAATAATAATAATTATTATTATTATTTAATAATAGTCCAAGCCCTGCTCCAGCAGGAGTCTCTCTCCCATTCCAGACAAGCGGCTGTCCACTCTCTTCTCGAAACCCTCCCGTGATGGAGCTCCCACAACTTCTGGAGGGAAGCTGTTCCACGGCTCAATTCTCCTCCCTGGTAGGAAGTTTCTCCTTAGTTCCACGTTGCTTCTCTCTCCTGGATTAGTTTCCATCCATTGTTTCTTGTCCTGCTGCACACGGCTGGCTCCTGTTTAGATGACCGTCCGCTAGGACTCCAGGATCCCTCTCTCGATTCCTGCTTCTGAGCCTGCTCCCACCTAATCTGTGCTCGTGTCTTTGGCTTTTCCTGCCTAGGCGTAAAAACCTTGCTGTTCTCCACAGGAAATTTCATGGGGTTGGATAGGGCTCGTTTTTCAAATCTGTCAAGATCTTTCTGGATCCTCAGCTTGTCTCCTGAAAGGAGGGGGGCAGTGCTGGCTGTTCTTGCCGATCTAGAGTCATAGGTGAGCTTGATGCATTCCCCTTCTCTTCCCAGCCCACCCACCCCCCAAGTTGTCTAAATCTAAAGTGAGATAAAATTGCATGATCCAGTTGCAGAGAAGCAAGATTTATCATTTAAAACAAGACTCTCTGCTTTTCCTGGCATCCAAAGCATTAAGCTGTCCGAGAGCTGGGGGAAATAATGGTGGTTTTTTTATTTTAAATCATGTTATAAAACTCGACTTCGGGTGTGAGATCTTGGCTCTCTGATCCCTTCTTCATAAGGCAGGGAAGTTAATTGATTAATGAGCTTAAGCCTGCTTTGTTGTAAGGATGCCTGCCTGGAACGATGCCTCCCCAATTTTTAAAGCAGAATACAATAGGCGGAAGCTGATTAAATTTGGCTAGATTACGCGGAGAGCCAATGGGAATCGGGGAAGGGCGTGGCTTTAGAAGGGGAGGGGGGAGAAATTGCGTTATAAAATGAGCATCGGCTGTTACGCAACTCCCAGTGAAACCACGCCCACTTCTACAAAAAATGCTTGTGGAAATTCCTCTGCAATTATGCAAGGGTTTTTTTTTGGCTTATATGATCTAGTAGAGCAAACCTCTTTTTCTCATTCCATCATTCTTTCGGCTGTCAGTTTTCCACGGTTCATCCTCTCTCGAGGCAAAGGTTGGGGGAGGGGAGGAGGGAGTCCAGGGGCTGCCAGGGGGAGGGGAGGCATCATTCAGTCCTCTCTCTTTTGGCACCCCCCACCACCACAATTAGTGGCCAGCATCCTGCTGCCCCCCCCCCCTTCCTGGAGTCAGCCAATTCCTCCTTGCAGCCCAAGCAGCCGTGTTGGGCAAGCTCTGAGAATGATATTTTTGTAGGCATAAATCACATTTCAAGGGCCGTTCTTGGCCTTTCCGGCACAAAGTCTTGGGAGCTCACTGGGAGGGCAGAAGAAATAATAACTGAGGGGGGGGGACCAAAGAGGGAGGGAGGGAGGGAGGCTGAAGGTCAGAGACCGGCTGTTCAGGAGGGTGAATGTCGGAGGCATCAAACTGGGGTCACAGCTTGCCTTGGACTGTTGCACCCCTTCTTTGGGGAGGATTGCAGACATTTGGGGTCTGGGAACATGTGAACAGGTAGCCTGGACTCAGAGGCTCCTTTCCAGACCTTAAGCCAAGGTTTAAGTTGGGGTGGAATCCAGTAGGTTCTGACAGGTTCTGGAGAACCGGTCGCGTACATTTTGAGTAGTTCGGAGAACCGGGAAATGCCACCTCTGGCTGGCCCCAGGAGTGGGGAAGGAATGGGGATTTTGCAGTATCCTTCCCCTGCCACGCCCACAGAACTGGTAGTAAACCGGTAGTAAACCGGTAGTAAAAAAACAAAATCTGAATTTCACCAGTGGTTTAAGAGCCTCTGGATCTTGTGGTACCCGGGCACAGCCTATTCACAGCCAGGCCCAGGGTGGGCTCCTCCGTTGGGTCCCTCCGGGTCTGCTCCTGTCCCACATTCCAGGGTGGCCCTTTGTGGCTTGGCGGGTGGAGGGGAGGCAACGCTGCTCACCAGGAGCCAGGGAAGCAGATGTAAGAGCCAGGCAGCCTCCCAAGCCAGGCAACCTGACAAGCCGACTCATCATCTCCATCCCATAATAGTCACCTGATGGGCTTGAGGTGGAAGGCCCATTAGCGGGGAGAGCGATGGTGCGTGCTCAGCCATCTGCCTCCGACTCGGCTGCCTCTGGAGTCCTCGCGAGACGGAGAAATCCTTCTCCCTTCCTACCTAAGCGAGATAAATGGACTCGGGTGGGACTCAGCCCACAGAGTGGGGAGGGGGATGCAGGCAGGCAGGGAGGGAGGGAGGGAGGGAAGGAGAGGAAGCCAAGGGCAGTGCCAGGAACACCCACCCCACCCAGTCCAGGGGCTACACCTGCCCTCCTTCTCCTGACCACCTTAAGAGCTGGATGGACGCCCGACGGGCCCCTCGCTCTGCTTCCATAAAGATGTGTTGTTCATTTTTTAAAGAAAAAACGTCCCTAAAACCCGAGTGCCCCCCTCCACCCCCTCTGTCTCTGATGGGAGGAGATTGGACAACCGTCCTTAAGCGAACGGCTGTAAGTGAAGGACAACCTTCGTAAGCTGGCTGGGGAATTCTGGAGTTGAAATCCACAGGTCTGAACGTGCTGGATCCCTGCGATGGGGAGGAAATAATTCCTCTGCCAGGGGGTTGGGGGGGTTGGGGGTGTCTGGAGGCCTTGTCCTTCTTAGCTCTTCCACGTACAGAGAGACCTCGGCTTACAACCTTCCATGAGTTCAAAGTTACGACAGCGCTGAAAAAAGTAACTCAGGACCATTTTTTCACGCCATTTTTTTGGGGTTGCCGCATCCCCACGGCCACGGGGTCCAAATTCAAATGCTTGAGAAGTGGTTCGGATTTACGACGGCTGCCGTGTCCCCGGGGACCCGTGATCCAGGGGTGGGTTGCTTCCGGTTTGCTTCGCACGTTTATACCGTTGAGTGTAAAAAAAAAAATGATGAAAAACCAAGCCGGCCACGGCAGCGGTGGCTGGGGAAGCGGTTTGGGGGCATGGCCAGCCTGCCCTCCCTCCCAGTCCCGATTTCCACTCCCGGTTCACCCAAACCAGTGCGAGCCGGTAGCAACCCACCTCTGCCGTGACCCCCTTTTGCAACCTTCCCCCAAGTCAAGGCGGACTCACTTAACAACCGAGTTAGAAACTTCAACAATGGGGCAGAACTAACTCAACGATCATTTTGCTTAGCAACGGAAATTTTGGGCTCGGCTGTGGTCGTAAGTCGAGGACTACCTGCATTTCAGGAACGAAGGGCTGAGGGAAAAGCACAGAGGAGGCGTGGACAATGCAAAGAAAAAGGAGACCCCCCCAAACAGGACCCAAAGCCATTTGCAACCAGGACCCCCCCTCCCCCTCCCCTTCCTTCCCTGGCAAACAATCTGGGTTCAGTGTTGGGCAGCCCCCCCACCCCCAGCCCCGATTGGAGTCATTGTTTTAGCCGTAGCTCAGTTCCATTTCCGGTGTTGGGGGGGGGGGGGTAGAGGAGAGAATGCCTGCAGCTAAACAAATATTGCGTTGGCTGCCTGTAATGATTAAATATCTCAAAGCTAATTAAAGAGGTTTTGGTCTTAATAAGAAGAAGGGGAGAAGAGGGGGAGAAGAAGAGGATGTGGAGTGATCTTGGGCTAATGGGAAGGTGGGATTTGTGGGGGGGGGGGGCCTTCCACAAGCGGTCGGTTTGTATCCTGGCAAAAACTGGGCAGGGAGAGAAATCTGGTAGAAGAGAATCAGCGTTGAACTGTGGGCTCCCTGGTGCCCCCTGAGCTCGGCTGTTTTCTTGCAGACATTTCGTGACCCAACTAGGTAACATCATCAGTATTGGAAGAAAGAAGGTTTGCAGTGACCTCCCTAGCCGGCTCATGAAAAGTTTCCAAGAAAAGAAGCTTAGAGGATGCTAAGAACCCAGCAGTCCTCCTCTTCTTCTTCCTCCTCCTCCTCTTCCTCCTCCTCCTCCTCCTCCTCCTCCTCCTCCTCCTCCTCCTCCTCCTCTTCCCTGCAACCCTCCGCCCTTCCAGCACTGATGATGTTACCTAGTCAGGTCGTGAAACGTCTGCAAGAAAACCACCAAGCTCACCGGGCATCAAGGACCCCAGAGGCAATTTCCCATCAATTTCCCATAAGAGCCGAGGTGGCGCAGTGGTTAAATGCAGCACTGCAGGCTACTTCAGCTGACTGCAGTTCGGCTGTTCAAACCTCACCGGCTCAGGGTTGACTCAGCCTTCCATCCTTCCGAGGTGGGTAAAATGAGGACCCAGATTGTTGTTGGGGGCGATATGCTGACTCTGTAAACCGCTTAGAGAGGGCTGAAAGGCCTATGAAGCGGTATATAAGTCTAACTGCTATTGCTATTGCTATCTCCAGGGCCAAGCGACTCTTGCTACTTCCCCATCTCCATTTGCTCCTCAGGGGTCTCCTATCTGGACTTGACCCCGGAGACCCTCTCAAGGTCGCACTTGGTGCTGGGGACATCTTCCAGCCTGCTCTCCACCACATCTACTGCTGGCCACCAAGGCGACCACTTCAGGATGTCTCCGTGGGCCGAAGTGGGGAGGTGGGGGGCTCTTTTGGGGGAGCAAGAGGCAAGGCAGAGGGTTATGCAGCAACCGGCCTCTTTGGGACTGGCGAAATTGCGGTTCCTGGTGAAAGGGCTCCATCTCTCCAAAAGGGCTTGCTGAGAGAACGGAAGAATGGGCTGTCGTATGGGACCCAGGTGGGGTGGGGGGCAGCTTCCCTAAAGAGCTGCCCACCCCTGACAGCACTGTAGGAAGTGAGCACCCACCCACCCCCTCTCCTATCCTGGGAAATATTGAAAAGGCAGAATATTATATTTCCCTGGATCGGAAATGGGGAGACGTGTTTTTAGGCAGGAAGCAGACTCGCTCTTCATAGCCCCCCACCTTTGTCAATTGGGCCATTAAAAGGCCTGAGCCAGTCTGTTCTACATAACAAAGGTCTCCCCCCTTCAGCTCCAGGGTGATGGGATTAAGGCATGATAGTATTAGCCCTTTACCCATCTCACCACAGGGCACCTGGGAAGAATCAACCAAACTTGGACTCACAGCCTAGAGCAGTGGTTCCCAAACTTGGCAACTTTAAGACTTGTGGACTTCAACTCCCAGAATTCTCCAGCCAGCAGAGCTGGCTGGAGAATTCTGGGAGTTGAAGTCCACAAGTCTTAAAAGTTGCCAACTTTGGGAATCACTGGCCTAGAGAGTTGCCCCTGCATTACCCCATGGGAGTCTGACAACCAATCAGAATACAAGATCAAGATCCAAGGCCAGAGAGGGCATAAAACTAGGGATTCTTAGCATCTCTGTCTCTTTTCTTCTTCAGCCAACATCTGGGTGATCACCTTTTTCCCCCAGGACCTTAAAACCATCTTCCCAAGCAGCCTCTGTTTCCAGTGTCCTTTCCCCCCACTTGGGACTGAACCCAGAAGGACGTTTCTCCCAGCAGCACAAAACAGAGCCGTTGTGTTCACACACGATGCCTGGTGCCATCCGATCCTGGTTTGTGCAACCAGGGAAGGCAACAACCGAGGCCTTCTCCCCCCACCCAGCCGCTGCCAATGACCCCATCCTGGGGGCTCAGGCCAGGGAAGACGGGGATGCTCGCCCTCAGCCCGGTCCAGCCTTCCTGCTTTCGGAGTTGCTAGGCAACCGTGCATCTCCCTTCTCCAGAGAGCTGGGGATATTTGCAACAGGTTTGGGGGCTGACCTGGACGGATGCTCGGTCAGAGAATCCTCCCCTCCTTGGTCTCCATGACAGGCCTTTCTCTTGGGGGGGCAGGGGGGAGCCTGTTCGTTCCAAGGGGGGGCGTTGTCCTTTCTCAGAGCCAGAGAAAAGGGGCAGGGGGCATTTGGGAGGGCAGGATCAGAGGAGGGAATCAGGAAAACCCCCAGCCCTGGCTCAGAGCCCGCAGAGGCTGCCAAGGAAAACAGGATAATCACCCCCAGAAATGGTAAAGGCTCCAGACCAATTTTCCTCTCCCTGCATTAACCTGATAGGTTCTTGATATATTGGCGCAAACTGGCTTCTGATTTCCCGTCTGCCTCCATTCTGGGCAGTTAAGAGAAAGCTGAGCTGTAATTTTGACAGCAGTCCGCCGGGTGAAATGGGCTGTGAGCGCAGGGGTTTAAAGAGCAGGGTCGCGGCTGCTCGCCACACCAAGCTCGCACACGCTCCTTTTTTACACAACCCACAACCTGGGCTACGCAAGCCCACAATTTGCCCTGTTTGTGTCGTCTGTCCCAGAGTTCGTGGACCCTCGCCCCAGTTTTGGCTATTTTCGAGGCATTTCACTTGCCGGGGTGGTTTATTTATTTTAAAAGGGGGGGAGGGGGGGAGGAAACAGCAAACCCCTTTCCTGAATGCGCCCACCTAGAGGCGAATGGTGGCCAAGATCTTAACAAGTGCTAAAAGAGAACCAGCTGTCCGATTTTGCAATATTGTCTACGCCAGTGTTTTTTCAACCTTGGCAACTTGAAGATGTCCGGACTTCAACTCCCAGAATTCCCCAGCCAGCATTCGCTGGCTGGGGAATTCTGGGAGTTGAAGTCCAGACATCTTCAAGTTGCCAAGGTTGAGAAACACTGGTCTACGCCGACGGTGTCAGATCTGCCATCCCTGCCGCTTCTCTTTGCATGGATGGCATCCTGCCATGAAAGGGGGAGGGGGAACAGGCATGGGGATGCTGGGGGGGGGGAGGGAATGACAGGGACCAGAGGCGCCCATTGGAGGTAACGCTTGAGCGATGCAAGGACACAACCGTCAGAATGGAATGCAAACGTTTACCGAAGAGGCACCCAGAACTGTTACCAAAACAACAAATCTGAATATGATTGGACACTGACCAGATGACCAATGGGTGTTGGGGGTGTGGGGGAGAAGGGAAATGCACCTAATTTACACGGGAACATTCAGATCTGGCTCTCCTTACGCTCTAACCACTGGGCCTTAGTAAAAGCATGCCTTTTCTCTACAATTGGAGCCTCTTTCTTTCCTAAACACTCAAGCGGTGGGGGGGGGGCAGGGCTGACATCCGGGGTCCATTCATTACTGGGAAAATGACTGGTGGGGGGGAAGCGGGGAGGGAGGGGGGTTACGTATTTATGCTGACAGCAACCAAAGGTGTTCATTAAATCTATTTGCACAGGGGAGTCCATAGGCGTTCCGCATAAAACCTTCAGAATTGGGCATTCTTTTGTTTATAGAAGGGAGGGGGAGGAGGGCTTGGGGAG
Organism: Thamnophis sirtalis; assembly: GCF_051295495.1. NCBI lineage: Eukaryota > Metazoa > Chordata > Lepidosauria > Squamata > Natricidae > Thamnophis > Thamnophis sirtalis. Next base: position 950,150 of record NW_028261393.1, read on the forward strand.
GGGTCTCTGCTCCTCAGCCAGTGCAAATCTGAAGCAAAGGTTGTTTTCTTGCAGATGTTTCGTGACCCAACTAGGTAACATCATCAGTGCTAGAAGGGAGGAGGCGTTCCGCATAAAACCTTCAGAATTGGGGCATTCTTTTGTTTATAGAAGGGAGGGGGAGGAGGGCTTGGGGAGGGGTCTCTGCTCCTCAGCCAGTGCAAATCTGAAGCAAAGGTTGTTTTCTTGCAGATGTTTCGTGACCCAACTAGGTAACATCATCAGTGCTAGAAGGGAGGAGGCGTTCCGCACAAAAATCTTCAGAATTGGGGCATTCTTTTGTTTATAGACGGGAGGAGGAGGAGGAAAACTGGGGCTGAGCTTGGTAGTTTTCTTGCAGACATTTCATTATCAAACTAGGGGATGTCATCAGTTAAACCCCACTCCCTTCTAGCACTGATGATGTTACCTAGTTGGGTCTTGAAATGTCTGCAAGAAAGCCAGCAGGCTGAGGGAGAGAGCACCAGGTGCCCCTTCCTTTCGCTGAATCCCTGCATGGCTGTGGGAAGGCCTGGGGGCTCCTCTGTGAGCAGGGGGCCCGCCAAAGATTGGGGCGAGGGGCTCCTCAAAGGCCTTAAGCCCCCCCCCCCAGCGCCACTCGCAACCACGTTCAATACTTGCAACAATTAAGCAAGCTTTGGATGATTAAATAGTAAGTGGCTTGCGAATTCAAACGCCAGTCAATTCCTTTAGGCTCCGGGTATATAGCTATTATTAGAACGGTTGCAAATTTTAATTGGATTAATTCATAGATTAATCCGCTAAAGCTTCTGCTGATTAATTAATTGTGGCTAGTTTTTTTTTTTTTTTAAATTGAGTTCAGGTGTGTTGCCCTTCCCACAAATGAAGTACAAGCGGAACGTGAATCTTGCCTCCTGGTGTAGTTTAGCTTTTGTTCGTTGACTTAGCAGACAGTCAGGGGGGGGTGTCTCCTTCCAGGACATTCCAGAACCACTTGGATGGAGGTCTGGGTAAGAGGCAAGAGTATTTATATTTAATAGATAAATTAATCGGCTGAAAGGCTGAGAATTCATCCAGGGAAAACCCCAAGGAGCCCTAATGCAGTGTTTCTCAACCTTGGCGACTTTAAGTCCTGTGGACTTCAACTCCCAGAATCCCCCAGCCAGCTATGCTGGCTGGGGGATTCTGGGAGTTGAAATCCACAGGACTTAAAGTCGCCAAGGTTGAGAAACACTGCCCTAATGGCTGTGGCCAAGGTGTCCCCAGGCATTTCAGTTTTGCAAAGGCCATCTTGAGCAACTTTGGCCCACTCCTCTGAGGCTCCTGCCTCCCACCGCCACCGCTGGAGACGACACTTGTGTTTGCTACACAATCCCAGGAGTCCTTCCATCTGGGAAGGGCACTGAAAGCACCCCAAAAACTCATCTCAGTAATGTATCCCTGCCCTGGTTTGTGGAGGAGAAGAGCAGGTGGAACTAAGGGTGGAGTTAAGCAAGTCATCGGTTTAGAATCCCTGTGTTAACACAAACGCTTCGGTTCCAACTGCTCCTGAATTCTGTTCACGCACGATGATGATGATGAAGGCAACGAAGTAATCCATTCAGTCGAGTTTGATTCCTGACAATTTTCTGGGCCAAACCTCTTCCAAGCCTGCACTCCTTCTTCGAGCTTTTCTATGCTGGCTGAAGTCAGCTCAGATAGTGTCCAGCCACCGGGTTCTTCGAGCCGAGGTGGCAGAGTGGTTAAATGCAGCACTGCAGGCTACTTCAGCTGACTGGCAGTTCTGCAGTTCGGCTGTTCAAATCTCACCGGCTCAAAGGTTGACTCAGCCTTCCATCCTTCCGAGGTGGGTAAAATGAGGACCCGGATTGTTGTTGGGGGCGATATGCTGACTCTGTAAACCGCTTAGAGAGGGCTGAAAGCCCCATGAAGCGGTATATAAGTCTAACTGCGATTGCTATTGCTATTCGGTGTCCTGACTTCCTTTTACCGCGAACTCTTCCCAACACAATTGCTTTGTCCACGGAATTCTCCCGCACGAAGCATCCAAAATAAGCGAGAGGTAGTTTTTGTGATTTTGCCGTTGATCCTTATCTGGCACCAGCTTAGTCTCCAACTTCATCTGAGCAGATTCTTGTGCCAAGGCGTGAATAAATCTTCTATGCGGCAACCTTAGGAATGATCCTGATTCTTTGCAGCTGACATTAACTTGGTCAATTTAAGTTTAGCTCTCAGTCGGCATTCAGGTAAGGACCAAGGGAGCTTAGGAAGAGCTTCGGATGTGAGCCGCCCTGAGTCCCCCCAGGGAAAAGGGCGGCATACAAATAAACTCCTGAATCCTGAATCCTGAAGCTGGAGCACCGGTGGGAACGCAATGACTCTAAACTGATGACGTGCTTCATCCCGTCTCCCACAGCTCTGCTTCAGGGCTGAAATGCTACCGGTTCGCCCGAACCAGCATTTCCGATGATCAGCTGTGACGCACGATTCCCTGCTTTCTAGCTAATCTAAATCGCGTGGCACAGGGGATTTCTCCCCCCCCCCGCTGTTCTACTTGCCTTTGCAAGCGTGCTCAGTAGCAGGCTTCGCCCACCTGCCCAGATGTCATCACGTGCCATTCGTGACGCTTCATGCATGTGTGCAACATCTTGTGGTGGTGCATGGAAGCGAAGTGAATGTGTCTGTGCGCCTTCTCATATTTGTGAACCGGTAGTGGTTCTGCTTCTTCTACTAGAGCAGTGTTTCTCAACCTTGGCGACTTTAAGTCCTGTGGACTTCAACTCCCAGAATCCCCCAGCCAGCACAGCTGTGCTGGCTGGGGGATTCTGGGAGTTGAAGTCCACAGGACTTAAAGTCGCCAAGGTTGAGAAACACTCTTCTAGAGGTTGGTGCTGAAGGAGTCCTTTCTTCTGCCCTGACACTTGGCATCTCTTTGGAAGCTACAGCTCTCCAGCTGCCAGCCTCAATCTTCTGGTGGGCGGAAGGCAGGAAGACCACAGGACATCCAGGTTTCTTGTTTGGGGGGGGGGCTTCCTGCTGGCTTGGGTACCAATCCACAAGGGAATTGACCTACCCAAGCCCCCTTTGCTCCTACCCCTTGGTAGGGAGAGCACGGCAAGTCCCCAGCACAGCAGGATCCCCGAGTTAGCCCTGCGAAGACCAAGGAAGGGAGGATTTCCAAAACAGGTGTGAGTTGTTTCCCCCCCCCAGAGGTTCTGTGTCTTTGGGACGGTGGCAGAAAGGAACATCCACCCATTTTCAGGGCGTATCAGGGTGATTGTTCATCGGTCAGCCTTCCCAGGTCCAAAGGTGGCAGGAAGGAAATTCGTGGCTGGTTTTTAATTCCCTCGGCCTCTAAATTCTTCGCTCTGATCTGGCAAAAAAAATAAAATAATAATTCTCAGATTCCCCCGCTTTCTTCTCTTTCCCTTGTATCTTTTAATTGCCGGTTGTTTATTATTTATTGCGGCTTGCTTTGTTTGTTGGGAAGTGGCCTTGGAATCATTCATAAAATATGATGGATGCTCTCGCTGAACAAATATCTCTCTGCATCAAAGCCCACTGAACGCAGCAGAAGGAAAACACGGACAAGGCTGGTTTTTCTCCCCGCGCCAAAGTGAGAGGCAGAAGGCCACAAGCCGACATTCCCGGCTCTTTTCGCCCACCCCTCCTTCCTTCCTTTGCAGGATCATAACACCACCCCACTCCCCCCCTTTCCCCCCCCCACAACTCCACAGCCGGCATCTGTGTGACTTTCGCTCCGAATCTGTTTCTCCAGCCTAGCGAGGGTCTGGTCTGGTTCCACATCCCATCAGCATCTGGCAGGAGTTTAAGGCAGGGAGGGGGGGGGTGGCAGTACCTATGGGAGGGTGTGGGGAGGGGGGAGGTTGTGCTATTGTTTTCCTTCTCCGCTGCTCTTTGATTCCACCTCTGCATTTTCAAGGTAACAGCAGCTGGCTCTATTGTGTGTATGTGTGTGTGTGTGAGAGAGAGAAAAGTATGGGCGCCCTCCATAATTGCTCCCTCGTTATCTCTGTAATTATAGGCTGGGCACGAGGGGTCTTGTTGGAAGCATTTGCCGGCAGCCTGCCTTGGAGGCACCATGTGTTATGACAAAATGGGGCCGATTGCCGGGGCTGGGAAAACAGCTCAAGGCCCCCCCCCTTGCCCATAAATCCCTCGGCCAGGAGCTGAGTCCAATGATCACCCTCTGACCTGGCTCAGCCCACCGAGTCCTGATTTTGACCTGATGGCCAGAAATGCTCCTGGCTCCCCCACCCCATCCCGCTGGCCGTACCAGGAGCTCCCTGGCAGTATCTGAGGGGGGGGGGTCAACCTATCCTCCAAAGCCCCTGAAGGCAGGACAAGAAGCAACAGGTGGGAACTAACCAAGGAGAAGCCCAAGCTGGAGATAAAGAGGAATTGCCTGAGGATGAGAACAATTAATCAAGACTTTCCCTCCAGACTTTTGTGGGCGCCCCAACACTGGAGGTTTTCAGGAAGAGGCTGGGCAGCCATTTGTCTGAAACGGCAGAGGGTCTCCTGTTTGAGTGGGGGGGGGGATGGACTGGAAGACCTCCAAGGCCCCTTCTCCTTTAGTTCTAGGTGGCTTCTCTTGGATGAGTTCCATCCATGGTTTCTTGCCTCGCCTTCTGATGCTTTGGGAAAACAGTTCGACCCCCTCGTCTTTGCAGCAGCCCCTCAAATATTGGAACAATGGTACGTCACCCCTGGTCCTTCTTTTCATTAGACATACCCGGCGTAAGAGCCGAGGTGGCGCAGTGGTTAAATGCAGCACTGCAGGCCACTTCCGCTGACTGCAGTTCTGCAGTTCGGCGATTCAAATCTCACCGGCTCAAGGTTGACTCAGCCTTCCATCCTTCCGAGGTGGGTGAAATGAGGACCCGGATTGTTGTTGGGGGCGATATGCTGACTCTGTAAACCGCTTAGAGAGGGCTGAAAGCCCTATGAAGCGGTATATAAGTCTAATTAATAAAATAAATAAATAAAATAAATAAAGTTCCTGCAACCGTTCTTTGTATATTTTAGCCTCCAGCCCCCTAGTCCTTCTTGTTGCTCTTCTCTGCACTCTTTCTAGAGTCCAGCTGAGGTCCACAGGGCTTCACTCCTGGCTTAGATGTCGTCCGGAGAGGAGGAGTGGGAAATAGAAGGGAGAAGGAAGATGGGAAGAGAAGGATAGGAGAGAGGGTAAGGGGGGAGGATGAGAAGGATAAGGAGGAGTGGATTGTAGAAAGAGTAGTAGTAGAAAGGGAGGGGAAGTAGAGTAGGAAAGCAATAGCAATATAGCAGTAGACTTATATACCGCTTCATAGGGCTTCCAGCCCTCTCTAAGCGGTTTACAGAGAGTCAGCATATTGCCCCCAACAATCTGGGTCCTCATTTTACCCACCTCGGAAGGATGGAAGGCTGAGTCAACCCTGAGCCGGTGAGATTTGAACCGCTGAACTGCTGATCTAGCAGTAGCCTGCAGTGCTGCATTTAACCACTGCGCCACCTTGGCTCAATAAGGAGGATGATATAAAGGATGATGGAGGAAGGATGATGGTATGATGGATGATATAAAGGATGATGGAATAAAGGATGATGGAGGAAGATAGAAAGTTGGAAGAAAGAGGTGTATGGAGAGCAGAAGAGCTATAATGGGTTTCTATTTTTCTGGGCATTGTTGATAAGAGGAACTGATGTAATTATCATTTAATACCATATGATACGGGCTATGTATAGTATACATGTGAGTCTGTGTTATGAAAATAAAAATGAAAAAAATATATACATTAGATGTCGTTTAGAACAGTGTTTTTCAACCTTTTTTGTGCAAAGGCACACTTTTTTCATGAAAAAAATCACGAGGCACACCACCATTAGAAAATGTTAAAAAAATTTAACTCTGTGCCTATATTGACTATATATAAAGTGTTTTTCCCACGGCACACCTTACACTATGTCACGGCACACTAGTGTGCCACGGCACAGTGGTTGAAAACTGGTTTAGAAGATGTCAGTCCAAGCCCTAAAATCTTTAAAAGCCTTAACGTGGCTTTTTGTCCCCACGTGCAACTTTCGGGGTGGGTGGGTGGGTGGGCTACAGTTTCCCGTTGCTGCTGGCGATGGCTGACCGATCTTCCTTCCCCACAACCCAATCTTCCCCCTCCTCCTCTCCCATATGAGTGCAGTGCGCACTCATCAATCACATTTACTGGGCCTTCTGTACGGCGCAGTCGGTGTCTCTGGGACTGAGTGCATTAATCATCGGGAATGGAGTCGGGGGGCGTCTCTGGAGTAGCCGTGCAACAGGGGATCCGAATGGGGAAAAGATGGAAAAGGCAGCTCGATGGTGGGCTGGACCAGGCTGGGCCACTGGGCCCTTCTGGGCAAGGAAGGAGAGATGGTCAGCTGGTGATCTGGGCACCTTCCTGTTTCGTAGAGTGGAAGATGGGATGGCTGCGATTAATATAGTGCCTGCCTTCACCATGAGATCAGTGACCAGAAAGCAACCAGAGATGGCTGCAAACGGTGGCTGTGACCTCAGGGGAAAAAAGAGTAACAGTTGGAAGGGACCTTGAAGGTCTTCTAGTCCAACCCTCTGCTCAAGCAGGAGACCCTAAAGCAGCGGTGTCCAACTGGGGAACTTTAAGACTTGTGGACTTCAACTCCCAGAATGGTATAGGGCAGTGTTTCTCAACCTTGGCCACTTGAAGATGTCCGGACTTCAACTCCCAGAATTCCCCAGCCAGCGAATGCTGGCTGGGGAATTCTGGGAGTTGAAGTCCAGACATCTTCAAGTGGCCAAGGTTGAGAAACACTGGTATAGGGTTTCCTGCCTAGGCAGGGGGTTGGACTAGAAGACCTCCAAGGTCCCTTCCAACTCTGTTATTCTATTCTAATTCCCAGAGCTGGCTGGGGATTTCTGGGAATTGAAGTCCACAAGTCTTAAAGTTCCCAAGTGGGACACCCCTATCCTCCACCATTTCAGACCAATGGTTGTCCAAATCTCTTCTTAAAGACCTCCAGGGATGGAGCACCCACAACCTCTGAAGGAACCTTTCAAAGCAGATCCCTGCCAGTTCAGTCAGCAGATCCCTTTGGGCATCCCTCCTCCGCCAAGGGTCCTAACCAAGTGATTCCTCAGCTGAGGCGGATGGGAGGGGGGGAAATCCCTCTCTTCCAAATATTTTCTCCTCTTCCTTCCCGAGGACTTGAAATATTTGAAGGCTTTCTACCAAGTCCTCCCTTAATCTTCTGCTCTCCCCACCCCAAGGCTACACAAATCCCTTCCGCTCCTCCTGTTATAGTTTGTCTCGCTGATCCCTTTTGCCTCTTTAAAGCTCTTCCCAGGCTATAGCAATAGCAATAGTTAGACTTATATACCGCTTCATAGGGCTTTCAGCCCTCTCTAAGCGGTTTACAGAGTCAGGCTCCTTCTCCAATTCTGGAAGCCCGGTGTGATCTCCCCGTTGATGGGTCTGTTTCCTCGGCCTCCCTCGCCTGCTGTGGCTGCGATCTTTGTCCTCAGGCAAGCATTTTGTCTGATGCTCAAGGCCACGTACGGAAGGCGCCCCCACAACCGCCTACAGGAAGACCAAGATCTGGCGGTCAATTCTGCCTGTGCTCAAGGGCTTGGCTATATAATTGGTGACTTTCATCACCAAGGAGTCTCAGATGTGCAGCTCAACTTGAGCAGGAGAGGCCGGCTCCCCGTGGCCGCCTGGCTTTCTCCGAAGCGGAGAGGCTCCGTTTCTGGCGGGGAATCCTGGCCAAAGGAGGCTGCTGAGAAAGGAGCTGGCAGGGTGGACTCAACCACAACCCTCCACCGACCGACGCTGCGCAAATTGGGGGGATTAAGCCAAGGAGAAAATGTTTTGCTACTGATCTGATCTCCTACCCCAGAGCACAAACAAGCGGCTTTCCTTTCCTTTCCCCTTCTTTTATCTTCCTTTCCTTTCTCCCTTCCCTCCTTTTCCCTTCCCTTCCTCCTTTATTATGTTTAAGCCTTCTTTACAGCAACTCTAGAACACACAGGCTGATAATGTAATAAAAGACAAATCGTCAACAGAAGCCATAAACGTCCAGTCAAAACGAACGGCTGTAGAGAAAGGGCCCCCAGAGGGTCTTCGGAGGCCCCTCCAGACATCTGCAGCCTCTACTCCGTGGTTTTCATCTTCATCATTTGCCTTCTTTTAATGCCGCGCGTATTTTTCTCCCCTCCTGTGCTGGGCTGGCGCTTGACTTTGTGACACGCAGCTGCCCGAGTGACTTTGCGTGAGCTGGGTGGCCACATCAACGTCGCCAATAAACACATCCATCACTCAGCCAAGGCCCGGGAGGGCAGCCAGGTTTCTCAGGGTGGGAAGACAGCCCCCCGTCCCCCCCCTGCCAGGTTCCAGGTGGTGGTGCTATTGCATAGTTCAGGGGCTGCAGAAGGACAAAGCCCCCCTCCCCCCTTTGGAGGATTGTCCCCTCTGCAAAAATAAATGAGATTTATTTAACGGGCACCTTGGCTGGACTCACAGCCGAACCTCCACCGGATGTTCGAATTAATCTGTTTTCCCAAAACATGGAAACCTCAACTAGCCAAGTGGGCAAAGGCTGGTGGTGGTGGGAATGCAGCCGCTGAGCCCCTGCTGGAGCTGCTGTCTGAAGGCAGCCGTTCCACAGGTTGAGTCCAGAGGGTCTGGTGCATTTGTGTGTCCAATCACACTTGGCCAATAAAGGATCCCGTTCCGTTCCGCTCCATTCCTTTCTATTATTTTCCGTTCTTTCTCCTTGCAGAAAGGAGAGGGCCAGCAGCAGAGAAATAGGGCAGGGGGTCTTCGCCACACGGATTCTTGCTCTGGGCGAGCAGTCCAAGCTGTGAGGGCCACTGGCTACCCCATACACACACACACACACACACACACACACACACACACACACACACACACACACTGAGCAGGTGTAGATCTCCTGGCCCTGACGAGGAAGACACCAGTTTCACAGGCGGCGTTCAGGGAGTCCTCAACTTACAACCACAGCTGAGCAAAACATGTATGTCACTCAGCGAGACACGTGTTGTGAGCTTTGCCCCATTTTACAACCTTTCGTGCCAGCGAATCACTGTTAAGTTAGTCACACAGCTGTAATGTGAATCTGGCTTCCCCAGTGACTTAGGTTGCCAGGAGGTCGCAAAAGGGGATCCCACAACCCAGGCATACTGCAACCGTCGTAAGCGTGAGTCAGTTGCCAAGCGTCCAAATTTCTGATCATGTCACCATGGGGGATGCTGCAGTGATTATAATGTGATAGATGGTCATTTTTCAGCGCTGTTGCAACTTCAAACGGTCGTTAAAAGGGACAGTTGTAAGTCGAGGCCCAGCTGTGCATGCATGATGGGGGAATAGCAGGAGGGGATGCTGCCGTTTTTAAATCTTCCAGCTTTACTGTTCCAAAGAGAGGGAAAAAGCTAGAAAGTCCTCTGCTTCTGTTCTTTGGAGGCCAAGTGGCCGGATGGCCATTAAGAGGATCGGAGACCCAGAGGCGGGAAGGGAAGGGCTGAACAAAACAGAACAGGTGCTCTTTTACCCATCATCCCCAGCCATGGAGCCCCCTGAAATCTTGCCCGGCATGGGACGCTCTTCTGACTCCACGGGACCCCAAAGTTTGTGGGGAAGCAATGTGGCTGTCGAGTCCCGCCTGAGATTATGCCCTCCCCCTCCCCCCAGGGCCATTAAGTGAGTCCCTTTTCCCCTTATTAACTTTGCTTGTCAAAGTCCTCCCCCCTCTCCCGAAACGTCTCAAATGACCCTGGGAAACTGCAACCGTTGCTTTCCAATCACCTGAACGGTGGCCAGGTAACCGTGATGGTCATAAACACAAGGACCGGTCACAAGTCAATTTATTTGCAATCCAGCTGTAATTGTAGGTTATTGCAAAGTAGGTTATTAAGAACCCCACTTCAAGGAGGTCTGTCTGTCTGCTGGCAAGGCAGGCTCAGGTGGGCTGGCCTCCCTCCCTCCCTCTCCCTCTCCCCCTCCCACCAAGCTGTTTTGCTAAGGTCAGCTCATGCCTCGCTGAGCTCATATATCACCGTGTGCCACAACTGCCGATCCCGCTGACCTTTTCCACCAGGCAAAAGCACCCAGGGCCCTCCGTGACTTTTGCACCGGCTGGTCCCTCCTAGCCGAGAACAAGAACTGCGGAAAGAGGAGGGTGGGTGGGCCGGCGACAGCCTCCCACCCTGGATGCGGTGGTGGAAGAAGAGATCCGTGGCAAGGTGCCCCCCCCCCTGCGGTTCTTAGAAAGGTGGCCCGGCCTTGCTTCATCCAGGAGTGGAAGGACGAGGCGCCACGACTCTCCTCTCGTCCGTGACAGTAGGTGGCTCCATGGACTCCAGAACCCAATGGTCCTTCCAGTGGGAGCCCCAGAGGGCTCCAGAAACAGAGCTTGGCATCCTACCTTTCCTAGAAACTTTATTAGCCCCAAACAGAATCAGAAACATGACACGCTGCAGATCCCAATTCTGGAAGCTTTGGGTGATAAGGTCTCTTCGGGAGGAACATCTGGGCAAGGGATGTCGCCTGCTGGAACTGGATCTGCCACACCAAGTTTAAGACTTACGGACTTCAACTCCCAAAATCCCTCAGCCAGCAGAATATCCGCTGCAGATCCCAACTCTGGAAACTTGGAGAATAAGGTTGGAGAACTCTGGGAGTTGAAGTCCACAAGTCTCAAAAGTTGATGAGATCGAGAAACAATGCGCTAGATGGTTCTTCCGCCTTTTTCTAGGGGTATCAGCAGATGAAGGGAAGACCCTCAAGCTTGGAGGGGCACCGACGGAGGGGAGGAAGGGCTGGGAGATCCTCCACAGCAGGTCCTCTCCTGGGGAAAGCTCCTGACTTTCCCAGCTTCTGCGTGGGTCGCTCTCTTCCGAGAAGATCTGTTTCTACCTGGACTGGGGAAGATCCCGTCCCCACCCAGTGTGTGTGTGTGGGCTTTCTGGAGGATCCCAAGCCAGCCACCGTCTTCCACCACCATCTCTCTTGGGGGATAAATCTGGAGACGGGGGGAATCGCATAGGCCAGTGTTTCTCAACCTTGGCAACTTGAAGATGTCCGGACTTCAACTCCCAGAATTCCCCAGCCAGCGAATGCTGGCTGGGGAATTCTGGGAGTTGAAGTCCGGACATCTTCAAGTGGCCAAGGTTGAGAAACACTGTCCTAACCACTGCTGGGGAATTCTGGGAGTTAAAGTCCGGACATCTTCAAGTGGCCAAGGTTGAGAAACACTGGCCTAACCACTGCTGGGGAATTCTGGGAGTTGAAGTCCGGACATCTTCAAGTGGCCAAGGTTGAGAAACACTGGCCTAACCACTGCTGGGGAATTCTGGGAGTTGAAGTCCGGACATCTTCAAGTGGCCAAGGTTGAGAAACACTGTCCTAACCACTGCTGGGGAATTCTGGGAGTTAAAGTCCGGACATCTTCAAGTTGCCAAGGTTGAGAAACACTGGCATAGGCTACCCACAGCCCCTGCAGGGAGGGCCGGACCTCAAGATTAGGAATCCCGGGAAGACTCCACATTGGACAACAGAGTCTAAATTTAAAAGAAACGCCACCCCAAGGGCTAAAAACGTTCATTGTTATTAATGGTATGAATCAATACTTGGTTGTTCATTGTGGACTTAATGAGTCTCTAATTAAAAATAGGACGCTGGAAGCTCCGTGGGAGTCCCTTCAAAGGCCCTTTCGCTGGCATTCGTGGTCAACAGCAACAATGCCAGGATGACGCCACGCACGCACACACACGGGGCACCCTCATCATCTGGCACACGGCATCATCACTCGTGCCCGATTTCTCACGTCAGGACGTTAGTCACGTCGGGGTGGGATCATGGCGTCATCCTGCTGCTTTCGGGGGGTGGTGGGCATTTTTGTGAATGGCGGATTTCGTGCTGGGGTGGGGGTGGGGAGATGGAGGTGGGGGCCAGGAAAGGAACCCAGAAGGCAGAAAAAAGGAAAGGGGGCAGTAAGGGTGAGTTCTGCCAGGGGGAAACGTTAGAGGATAAGAAGGGAGAGGATTCTGCAGGGTGTTAAGAGGATCACAGGGGGTCCCAAAGGGGCTTTCCCCCCCCCCAAGAGGCAGCTGGACTTTTGTGCTTTTTCCTTGAAGAGGTTTTGCTTCTCATCTGAAGAGGCTTCTTCAGCTCTGACTGGGATGGTGGGGAAGGGAAGGATTTCTATTCCTTGCAGACAGCTGGTCATTTGCATCCTTTTGGAGGGTCGTTGAGGCCACCTGGGGGCTTGTAGGTGTCCTCAGGGTCACCTGAGTGGTGCAAATGGGGGGTGGAGCCTTCTTGGAACAGGTGAAAGGACTGTGCATAGACTGGAGACAGCTATGGCCCCTCCCTCCCCCCCCCCTCTGCTGAAGGAGGGCTGCTCAGTATGGACAGAGATGCCCTTTTTCACACCAGCCGTCCTCTCTCTCCAAAACACGGAGGATGCTTCCTTCAAAAGCGTGGCCTTTGTCTTCCAAATGCAGATGGGCTGCTGGATCTACTTCTGATGGCTTTCTTCTCTTATGTTGTCCCGTGCGGTCCTCACTTAGCGACCATTCATCCAGCGACTGTTCCAACTTACCACGGAACTGAACAAAGCAGTCCTCATACGTACGAGGGTTGCGCCATCCCCGCAGTCATGGGATCGCCATTTGCCACCTTCCCGGACGGCTTCCGATCGGCAAAGTCATTGGGGAAGCCAGCAGGAAGTCAGAAACGGCCGCCGCGTGAGGTCCTTGTTAACGGCCCACGGGGATTCTCTTAAAAACAAAGCTGGCTGGGGAATTCTGGGAGTTTAACTCCCCCACGTCCTAAAGGTTGGGGACCCCTGCAGTGATGGATCTTCCCAACCTTCGCAAAGACCCCCGAGTGGATGTTTCTTGGAGAATATTTGCTTGGGATTGGTGGAGCCTGTCCGTGTGACCCTCCAGTTATTTGCACGTGCCTGGCTGGTGCATCCAAAGTGCCAGGACGGAGGATGCAGGGAGACGAGGGCCTGTCACACCTGAGGGTCTCCACTCAATGGGGGGACGCTTCTCCCTTCCCTGCTAAGTGGGGAAGGCTCAGCCATCTGGGGCCCCCTCCCTTCCAAGAGGAGGAACCGGGCCTGGATGTGGCAGTCTGAATCACGCCACCGACTCCCACATGGCAAGACAGACGAAGGTTCCTCTCTCCTCTCGTTGGAGGAGTCGGGTTTTTTATTTGCACAGACCCTGACCCAGAAAGAGAGAAATCGTGTTCTCCGTCTTCTCTTGGAAACAGGACACCTTGTGTAGAAGCCCAAGCAGCTCGCCATTATCTCCCTTTCAGATTGGCTGTCAGGTGATAATCAGAGCTGAACTGGCACCAGGGACACCCACGGGCATCCGCGCCAGGCCAAGGACAAGGCCAGGCATTCAGCAGGGCGTCGGGCAAGGTTTCACCTCCAGCTTGAGGGCTGGCTGGCAGTTATGCAAGAAGCAGAAGCCGGGCTGCGGATAATCTGTACCATTTCTCACCCTTCTGATCCAATTATGACGGTGGTCGTTAAGACGACTTCCCTCCAGGGCAGGGGTCTCCAAACGTGGCCACTCGAAGACTTGTGGACTTCAACTCCCAGAGTCCTTCAGTCGGTGAAGCTGTGTTGTGGGTCTCCAACACTGCAGGGTGTTAAGAAGAGGGTGGGCAGCCATCTGTCTGGAAGGTTCAGGGCTGAGGTCTGCAACCTTTTAGCCCTGCAGACTGGCGAGGGGGGGAAAGGGGAGGGTTCTGTGTGAGTGGCAGGCAAGCGTGCACAGCTCCATTTGAACGAGCAGCGGGGGTGCTCACCCACCGCTCGTGCAAGGGGGGCTGCTGGGACACGCACACTCACACGCCACTTCTGCAGTCCGGTTCCGAACAAGCCCGCCCACACACGGGGGGGGGGAGTTGTTGGGGACCCCTGGCATAGAGTCTCCTGCCAGAGCAGCGGTTGGACTAGAAGACCTCCAAGGTCCCTTCCGTTATTCTGTTACCTGGAGCCCAAGAGAAGGACAGAGACCTTCAGTCAATCAATCAGACATCCAAATAGAGGGAGGGCATCATGTGTGTCTGTATTGTGCGTGATGATACGATGGTCGTGATTCTCATTTGCACAATTCCTTTGGAGGAAGAAGCTCCCTCAGTTTTAAGTGTGCAGGATGGGCGGATGAAAGCAGCACAGGCGTTATTATTTCTTTCCCCCCCCCCAGCACCAGATAACCGCATCGCTTGTGCTGCCACGGAAGCTGTGCCACCGGATCTGCTGAACACCGTCCCTCTCCCAGCAAACCCCGCGGAAAGGGGAGCCAAAGGCCCCTGGATTTTGCAGCCCTCCTTGGCAAGATTATCGGTGTTGTGTTTGGAGAGAGGGAGGGAGGGAGGGAGGGAGGGAGGGAGGGAGAGAGAGAGAGAGAGACGAGCGTGGCAGCGAGTGGGGTTCAAAGCCCTTAAAATTAAGGGGGGGCTTTGGTCATAGTGGCTCTCTGGACCCCCAACATCCCCAAAGGAGGCAGCGATGAGGGGGATTCCGTGTCTTCACAACAGCATCTTTTGGAGGTGATGCAAAAGAGTTTAAACAAATTATAAACCCACAGATTGTGCATAAATCTTCTAGATCAGGGACGTCCAACTTTAACTTGGCAACTTTAAGGTCTGTGAACTTCAACTCTGCAGGAGGAGCATCTTTAGGCTGAAACCTTTGCAAGATGCCCACTGGGGGGCAAGTTTCGATGGGCCCTTACAACACAGATGGATCTTCGAACCCCCCCCCCCCGCCCCTCTTCGACCCACCATGCTGCCTTTGGGGCGTTCCCTCCTGGCCTCCAAAGAACAGTAGGCCTTGGGGCAGACCCAGCTCCAGACCGAGGTTGCAGCTCTCCACCGTTATTCCCTAAACTGTCCGCCCTGGCCCTCGAGGGCAGCTTGCAAAACGGGGACCGTGAGGACAGGAGAGCACGTGCAGAGTTCTCTCCTCTCTAAACTCAGCACAAGGCTCTGGATGGGGGTGGGGCTGTGACTCTCAGGGCTGGGGGGGGGGCAGTGCCCAAGGGAAGGGGAGCCCCACCTGGGACGTGACGGGAGAGATGGCGAGGAGGGATATGGGAAGGTGGGCAATTGAGGGACGGGGCCTGCACTCCACTCCTGACTGCATCCCTAGCCTGGGTTTGTGCGGGAGAGCCCCCCCACAAAAGGAAGGGTCCCCTCGGTTCCTCCGATGTAGGGCTGGCAATTGGGAAGGATGAACGCCATGTGCTGCGGCTCTGGCCATCCTCAAAAACCGGCTGGTTTCCATGGAGACGTGGCATCCAGGGCTTTGAATCAGGAAAGGGAGAGGGGTGGGGGAGGGAGAAGGGGGACACGTGGGGAGGGAAGCGGGTTTCACCCAGGGGTTTCTGAAGCCTGATGAGGACGGCTGATGTCCAGGCTCTCCTCCGGCCACCAGCATCCCAGGAATGGCCTCTCTTGGCCCTTGTCTGGAAAGAGGGAGGGAAGGAGGGAAGGAAGGAGACAGGGATAAGAGGGAGGGAGTGGTAGAGAAGGAGGGAGAGAAGGAGGGAGGGAGGGAAGGAGACAGGGATAAGAGGGAGGGAGAGGGAGAGAAGGAGGGAGGGAGGGTTGTAAGTCAAGGACTGCCTCCAATTGGGTGAATTATTTGGCCAGGGTTTTTTTTCCAGCCAGTGATGGAGACGGAGGACTTCAGCCGAAATGTCTCCCACGAGGGGTGGACTTGAATCAGGGTGGGCAGTTGGCATGTCCCTCCTGGCCTGGGCATCCCTCTTGCCTCATCGCCAGGTTGCCCAAAGGGCAGAGGTGAGTAAGGAACTGATTCCTCATCTGCTCCTGGATTTCTCCTTTGGCAGCCTCCACCTTTTCAGGAGGGCCCAGAATCGGCTGTGGGGGGGGGGGAGAATGTTTGGGGCCTCTGTGTAAGGGTGTGGGGGCCCGGGGGGGGCCCTCTGGCCCCCAGCCAAAGACCCCAGGTTGCTCAGCCTGCCCTGTGGCAGAGGGGGCTCCTCTGGGCAGAAACGGCCGTGTCCCATTCTCCTGCAGTCGCAAGCAGATCATCCTTCCCCCAGAGTAAAAAAAAAAACCCATCATCGTGGCCGCTGCCACCACCAACATACTCTACAGGCAGTCCTCGGTTTACAACCATTCATTTAGCGACCATTCAAATTTACAACAGCACTGAAAAAAGGGGACTTATGGCCATTTTCCGTACTTACCGTTCGTTGCGCCATCTCCGGGCTCACGTGATCAAAATTCAGACGCTCGGCAACTGACTATCGTTTATGACGGTTGCAGTTTATGACGGGGGTGATGTGATTCCCCCCTTTTGCGACCTTCGGACGAGCAAAGTCAAGGGATTCGCTTAACAACGTAACAACTGCCGTGATACAACTCAACCACGGTGGCCAAGAAAGTTCGTAAAACGGGGCAAAACCCGTGTAACAAATATCTCGCTTAGCCACAGAAATTTTGGGCTCAACTGCGGTCGTAAGTTGAGGACTGCCTGTACGCAGCCCCCCCCCCTCCTCCTTGACATCCAAGGACAACTGCTCTGCGCCCCCTGCTGCCTGGCACCAGCATTGCAGGCCCCCTTTGGCAGGAGAGCTTCTCAGCTGGGCGAGGGGGGGAGAAATCAGGAGGCGGACACCCCCCACCCCAAAAAACAATCTGAGATCCTGCCCTTCGGGGAGGGAGGGGGCACCTCAGGTCCTCTCTGTCCTTCCAATCTGCCAAACCGATTTCCAGGCCCGGCCGTTGGAATAACCGCTCCTCCGATGAAACTGGCAGATTGAAAGCGATGCCCTCTGTCTCGATAAATCAAGCAATGATGAGAGACCCCCCCAGACCCCCCGAGGATCTCCCCCTCCCTCAGTGAAGAGGTCAAAAGGATGGTAGATGTATAGAACAGTGTTTCTCAACCTTGGCAACTTGAAGATGTCCGGACTTCAACTCCCAGAATTCCCCAGCAGTGGTTAGGACAGTGTTTCTCAACCTTGGCAACTTGAAGATGTCTGGACTTCAACTCCCAGAATTCCCCAGCAGTGGTTAGGACAGTGTTTCTCAACCTTGGCAACTTGAAGATGTCTGGACTTCAACTCCCAGAATTCCCCAGCAGTGGTTAGGACAGTGTTTCTCAACCTTGGCAACTTGAAGATGTCTGGACTTCAACTCCCAGAATTCCCCAGCCAGCATTTGCTGGCTGGGGAATTCTGGGAGTTGAAGTCCGGACATCTTCAAGTTGCCAAGGTTGAGAAGCACTGGTATAGAACACAGCATTTCCCAGCCTTTGGAGGAAGAAGTCAAACCGCTAGGCTTTAATAACCCCCGGCAGCCAAGGATGCTGCGTGAAGTCTTCATTCTCAAACTTCCTTTCACTTTCCAATTTTCCCCCAACTTCCCTCTACAGGACAAGAATGTCTGCAAAATCTCGGAAGAAACATATAGATTTTCCATCAGAACATATGAACATTTAAGCTCAGCCGCCAAGGTTAATTTCTACAAACCAGTCTCCCTCAAGCTTGGCGGCTTTTAACATCTGCAAGAAAGCCACCGAGCTCAGAGAGCACAAGGATGCCACAGTCCTCCTCCTCCCTCTGCAAACCCATCCTGTTCTCTCATTGATCGCGTTACCTAGTTGGGTCATGAAGCGTCTGCAAGAAAACCACCAGTCTCAGAGAGCCCCCAGGGCCCTTCAGTTCACACCTGAGCTACCACAACCTCACCTGCGTTAAGTGCCACACAGGGACGACCCTCTCCCTGTCAGAGCGGCTCTTTCGAGGGCAAAGAGCTTTTGCCCCCCCCCCCCCTCGAATGGTATGGTTGTTATGTGCTTTTAAATTGTGTATTGTTTTGTTCGTCTGTTTTTATCCCTTATCTGTATCCCCTTCCCTGACTTGGATTGTGAGCTGCCCTGAGTCCCCTTTGGGGAAAAGGGCGGCATATAAGTGCAATAAATTCAATTCAATTCAATCTGAGCCGTCTGCCGAGAGAGTGGGGGGAGTTAGGTTTAGGTCTCGTTTTATTTATTTATTTATTTATTTATTTGCTGCCCTATTCCCAACGGGACTCAGGGCGGTTCACAAACCCAAGAGGGGAAGGGAAACAGAAGAACTACAAAGACAAGCCTTTAAAATAACCAACAGACACACACACAATCGAGAGGGGAAGGGAGCTCATCGACCCCAGGCCTGCCGACACAGCCAGGTTTTAATGGCTTTTCGGAAGGCCTGGAGAGAGGTGAGGGTCCGAATCTCTGCGGGGAGTTCATTCCAAGAGTGTCTCACAACCCTGGAATTGACCGCCTACTGCCAATTACCTCCACTCGACCAATCAGATCCCACAGATTAGGCCTCCTCCGAGTTACATCAGCCAGTCAATGTCGACTGGCAACTACCCGGAGGAGAGCCTTCTCGGTGGCTGCTCCGACCCTATGGAACGAACTTCCCGTGGAGATTCGAACCCTCACCACCCTCCAGGCCTTCCGCAAAGCCCTTAAAACCTGGCTGTCCCGACAGGCCTGGGGCTAAAGACCTTCACCGTACCCGAATTGTATGAATGTTGTGCTTTTAATGATGTACTGTCCTATAAGTAACTCGGTTTGTCTCCCCCTCCCCTTGAATTGTGAGCCGCCCTGAGTCCCCTTGGGGAAAAGGGCGGCATACAAATATTAATAAATACAGAAAATAAATACAGAAATACAACCCTGGAAGGCTTTGAAAAACTGCACTTATCCCTCCCACCATCAAAAGGCTTTGACACCCCCCCCCATCACCCCATTGCAGGACTGGGTGTCCACTCTGCCTCTCCGGACCCTTACCAGTCTCCCGGCCTTCCGTCAAGCCGTCAAGACCTGGCTGTTCTGGCTGTTGATTGATATCCAGCCCCCGTTTAGATGGAATGGGTGACATGAATTGTAATACTGTATTTTTATTTTTTAATCTCTATTTTTTAAAAATTAAACATTTCTTGTCTGTTGTGAGCCGCCCAGAGTCCCTAGGGGAGTGGGCGGCATACAAATTCTAATAAACTTTGGGCGGCATACAAATTCTAATAAACTTGAAACTCGAACTCTCCAGTGGGCAGAAGGTGCCCTCGGGTGGCGAACGGCTGCACTGCAAGGGAGAACGGACAGCGCGGTGGAGACCCTTCCTCTCTGGCAGAGTGCCAAGCCAAAAGGGCACGTCTTGGAAACTTCAGGGAGGCCCAAAGGCGACAAGTTCAAAGAAGAAGTAGAATCAGCCAGTTTTATTCTCAGACATTTCGGTTGCCAGCAAAACGATGATGGGGCAAAAACGGGTGATGGAGAGGCAGCTTCTGCTATGTGGTGTCTCGAGAGAGAGAGGGGGAGGGAGGGGAGGGGCAGGCTCTGGCAGAGGCTGGGGGTTAAGTGGGCACTTGGTCTTCTCCGAGTGACCCCGGGGTTAACGGAAAAAAGCCAGCCGCTCTTTGAGCCACTGTTCCGTCAGCTCTTCTGTGGAACGGATCTCAAAGACCTGGGGGGGGAAAGAGAATTGCCGCCCACGTTAATAATTCAAGGCGGGATATGTGACTCTGCCGCGCGCTACATATAAATGGGACGCTTGGCAAAAATTGAAATCCAAGGGAGGAGAAAATAAACTCAACACCGAGACTCACCGAGAATGCGGAGCGATCGGCAGCGGGGGAAAAAAAAGCGAGGCGAATAAAAATATTCTATGGATCAGCAGCCGTTAAAAAAAGGAGATGGTTAAAAAAAAAGAATTCCCCCCCCCCCAAGCCAGAAGAGTCAAAAGGAATGGCAGAACGGTAAACAGTAAATAAAAATAATAATACTAATGATATCAGGATTAAATACCTTTGTGAGCTCAGCTGCCTGAACCAGCCTGTTTTTGCTCCCAGCGTACATCATCTGCTGCTCCGGCTTGCACCCTGGGTGGAAGGGAGAGGGAAGCACGGTTTATTTGCAATTAGCATTCATTCTCTGAGTCAGAAGGCCTTGCGCACTCAAGGAGATTGGATTGATTGAGCTAGGGAGAGACCCCCCCTGCCACACTCAGATTGGACAATCTTGAATCACTCAGACGCTGGACCACGGCATTCTCTCAAGCAGAATAGAGCTGGAAGGGACCTTGGAGGTCTTCCAGTCCAACCCCTGGCTCAAGCAGGAGACCCTCTATCAGGGGTGTCCAAACTTGGGGACTTTAAGACTTGTGGACTTCAACTCCCAGAATTCCCCAGCCAGCTATGCTGGCTGGGGGATTCTGGGAGTTGAAGTCCACAAGTCTTAAAGTTTCCAAGTTTGGACACCCCTGCCCTATATCATTTCTATGCTGGCTGGGGAATTCTGGGAGTTGAAGTCCACAAGTCTTAAAGTTCCCAAGTTTGGACACCCCTGCCCTATATCATTTCTATGCTGGCTGGGGGATTCTGGGAGTTGAAGTCCACAAGTCTTAAAGTCCCCAAGTTTGGACACCCCTGCCCTATATCATTTCTATGCTGGCTGGGGGATTCTGGGAGTTGAAGTCCACAAGTCTTAAAGTTCCCAAGTTTGGACACCCCTGCCCTATATCATTTCTATGCTGGCTGGGGGATTCTGGGAGTTGAAGTCCACAAGTCTTAAAGTTGCCAAGTTTGGACACCCCTGCCCTATATCATTTCTATGCTGGCTGGGGAATTCTGGGAGTTGAAGTCCACAAGTCTTAAAGTTCCCAAGTTTGGACACCCCTGCCCTATATCATTTCTATGCTGGCTGGGGGATTCTGGGAGTTGAAGTCCACAAGTCTTAAAGTTGCCAAGTTTGGACACCCCTGCCCTATATCATTTCTATGCTGGCTGGGGGATTCTGGGAGTCGAAGTCCACAAGTCTTAAAGTTCCCAAGTTTGGACACCCCTGCCCTATATCATTTCTATGCTGGCTGGGGGATTCTGGGAGTTGAAGTCCACAAGTCTTAAAAGTTCCCAAGTTCGGAGACCCCGTGCCATGAGGGATCCAAGCCCACCTCCATTAAAAACCATGTGAGTCGCCATGTGTGAGCAGGCGGGCAATATACATTTCCTAAAATGAATGAATAAATGAACCAGCGCCCCCCCCCCTTAAGTACCCTGGTTGAGACGGGGACTGGGTCTTACCCGCCGGACTGGAGAAGATGAAGCAAAGTGGGTAAGAGATGCGCCCATCGTCGTGCGTGTATCTGTAGCTGTAGACGATGAATGTGGAGACAGAGTCAAGGAAACAACGGGGAATCTCACAGCCAGCCCAGAGGACCCACAGGGGCTCTGGGAAGCCTAATGTTTCATCCTTCCGTTCTGAGGGGTCCTTTTTGGGGGGTGCTTCCTTTTAAGTGTGCAGCCCTTCACCAATCTGACCTGGCCTGTAGCCGAGGTGGCACAATGGTTAGAGTGCAGTACTGCAGGCTACTTTAGCTGACTGCTAGTTCGGCGGTTCAAATCTCACCGGCTCAGGGTTGACTCAGCCTTCCATCCTTCTGAGGTGGGTAAAATGAGGACCCCGGATTGTTGTTGGGGGCAATATGCTGACTCTGTAAACTGCTTAGAGAGGGCTGAACGCCCTATGAAGCGGTATATATAAGTCTAACTGCTATTGCTATTGCTATCTATCTATCTATCATTATCTCTCTCTCTCTCTCTCTCTCTCTCTCTCTCTCTCTCTCATCTATCTATCTATCTATCTATCGGATTGTTGGGGGCAATTTGCTGACTCTGTAAACCGCTTAGAGAGGGCTGAAAGCCCTATGAAGCGGTATATAAGTCTAACTGCTATTGCTATTGCTATCTATCTATCTATCATTATCTCTCTCTCTCTCTCTCTGTCTGTCTGTCTGTCTATCTATCTATCTATCTATCTATCTATCTATCTATCTATCTATCATCTATCTATCTATCTATCTATCGGATTGTTGGGGGCGATATACTGACTCTGTAAACCGCTTAGAGAGCGCTGAAAGCCCTAGGAAGCGGTATATAAGTCTAACTGCTATTGCTATTTGCAGAATAACCCTGACTGGCTTCCTGGTGGGAAACACGTTTTGTTCCCTTACCGCCTAACCTTCTCTCTCTTCCCGCTGGTGAAAATCTTCAGGAGTGAAGGATCCATTTCTCCTTTGAACTATTTGCCTCTTTATGGACGCTTTAATCCTCTCCTCGTTACATGGACATCATCACCGCCTTGGGCAAGGCTGTGTCCACCACCCCCCTCCCGTGTTCTGCTGGCTTGGATGTATGGCCGAGGCATAGCGGAAGGGAGTTCGCCCGCTTATGTGGCTATATGTTTTTGGACACGATGGACAACTAACACTGTTCGCCTGATGTCCAGCAGTGAGTAACACGGGTCAAACCGATCTGGGCAGGGAGCTCCTGGGTGACCATTAAGACGGCAGCACAGGAATAAAGAAAACTGCCACAGAGGGAGGCCTCGACTTACGGCCCCAATTGGGCCCGGCTATTAAGTCAGTTTTGCCCCACTCTACGGCCTTTCTGGCCACAGTTGTTAAGTGAATCCCTTGCAGTTAGTCACACACTTGTGAAGTGAATCTGGCTTCCCCATTGCTTGTCGGGCGGTCGCAAAAGGGGATCAGGTGACCCCCCTCAGGGGGTTGCGACCGTCGTAAGTATGAACCTGTTGCCAAGCGTCTGCATTTTGATCAGGTGGCCACAGGGATGGGCCACCTGATCCTAAATGTAAAAAAAGGGGTATAAGTTACTTTTCTCAGTCACTAAGTGAATTATTGTAAGTCGGCTACCTGTCATGCTGTCAGCTCGTGGTCATCCAGATATATACAGTCCCTAATTCAGTGTTTCTCAACCTTGGCGACTTTAAGTCCTGTGGACTTCAACTCCCAGAATCCCCCAGCCAGCATACGCTGGCTGGGGGATTCTGGGAGTTGAAGTCCACAGGACTTAAAGTCGCCAAGGTTGAGAAAGACTACCCTAATTGTTCACTGAAGAAGAAGAGCAACAGAAGGCTAAATAAGGAGTATTTCAGATCAAAGGTCTATTTAGTTAATACCCCCTCTTTTCTCGAGGGTGGTGGTGGTCAGCCAGATGTTCCCGAGAAACTACAGGCGGCAATATCCGTCCGCCGAAATGGCCTTCTCCCTCGACTATCCTTTAAACCTCGTAGCGATTATCCTTGGAGAAGAGCCTGCTAATTAACCTGCAGATTCTGCCACCTCCTGGGAGCAAAATCCCACGGATTAATGACACCTTAGGTGAGGGAGAACAAGACAGAGCCACTTCCAAGTGTGGACAGGGAGGGAGGGGCCGAAATACACAGAAGATGCCAAGTAGATTCAGGATATCGGGGCTGACGCTCAGGTAGCTCGCTGCTCAGCTGCTCCAGGGAAATGTCCTGCGGAAGAGAAGAGAGGAGAAAAAGAGGCGTGACGTGCACACATAGGGGACGAGGTTTCTCCGTGACCCGTCAAAACTGCGGAGGACAAAATCGCACTCGACGAAAGCGCGCATGTGACGTCATCACAGCGCGACAAAAAAATTAAAAATTGAAATAAAATTAAAATTAAAGCAAGCCGATTCACATAAAGGTAAGGGTTAGGTTTAGGTTTAGGTTTAGGGTTATGTTAAGGGGTAGGGGTAGGTTTAGAGCGTTAGGGTTACGTTTAGCGTTATGTTAAGGGTTAGCGTTAGGTTTAGCGTTACGTTAACGGTTAGGTTTAGGGTTAGATTTAGGGTTAGGTTAAGGGTTAGGTTTAGGGTTAGGTTTAGGATTAGGTTTGGGGGGGGGTTAGGGTAAGGTTTTCGCTTTATTTTTTCATTTTTCGATCACAGCGCGATGTTTTCATCGCGCTGCGATGACGTCAAATGCGCGCTTTCGTCGAGCGCGATTTTGTCGTCCGCGGTTTTGTGGTGGAACCGGTTTCTCAGCTGACCCCCTAGATGGGACTGTGTGGAAGAAGGAGGTGGGGGGGGGAGGCTTCTGGGGTTGGAAGCAGGGAAGCATTTCCAAAATGTAAGCCATGCAATGTTTTCATGCAACAGTGTTGGGAGGGGCCGTGGAGGTCTTCTAGCCCAACCCTCCTCTGCTCAGGCAGGAAACCCTAGACCATTTCAGAGAAATGCTGTGCCGGCTGAAGCATTCTGGGGGTTGAAGTCCACAGGTCTTAAAGCTCTTCTGCTTGAGCAGGGGGTTGTACTAGAAGGTCCCTTCCAAGATCCAGCCTTATGATTCTATGTTTCCAGCAGTGGTGAAATTCAATTTCCTTACCACCGGTTCTGTGGGCGTGGCGGGTGTTGTGTGGCTTCTGGGCGTGGCTTGGTGGGTGTGGCAGGGGAAGGATACTGCAAAATCCCCATTCCCTCCCCATTCCAGGGCCAGCCAGAGGTGGCATTTGCCGGTTCTCCCAACTACTCAAAATTTCCGCTACCTGTTGCTCCATGTTTCACCCCTGGTTTCTACCCATGTTTCCCCCAAAATAAGATCCTGTCTTATATTTTATTTGCCACCAAAAAAAGGCACCAGGTCTTATTTTCGGGTGATGTCATCCACTGACTCACCTCACTTGCACGCGTCGCCCCCCGGCCTCCCTTTTGCCGTCCGAGGCCTTCAGGAACGTCTTCTCCTGTGGTCAGCAAGGCCGGCCAGGCTTTCCTCAAGGCCTCTGCAGCCGTGACAGAGGTCAGGATCAACCCAGAGCCGAGGTGGCGCGGTGGTTAAATGCAGCACTGCAGGCTACTTCAGCTGACTGCAGTTCTGCAGTTCGGCGGTTCAAATCTCACCGGCTCAGGGTTGACTCAGCCTTCCATCCTTCCGAGGTGGGTGAAATGAGGACCCAGACTGTGGGGGGGGGGGGAAATATGCTGACTCTGTAAACCGCTTAGAGAGGGCTGAAAGCCCTAGGAAGCAGTATATAAGTCTAACTGCTATTGTTATAGTCTGCAAAGGGCTTCAGGAAGGCCTCGCTGGCCGCAGAAGAAATGAGGTGTCAGGGTGTGAGGGGCCTGGCTGCAACTCTCCAAAGGTAAATAGTTGGGCAACTCCACCCCCCCATCCCCACCCTAGCTTAATTTTTATCCGTGCACCCTGGAGTAGGCGGGGTCTTAATTATTGAGGGGGGGAGATAGGGCTTATATTGGGCGCATGTGTAAACATCAAGCCAGGACTTACTTTCGGAGTAGGTCTTATTTTTTGGAAAACACTAGCACAGAGACAGCCCCCCCTTCTTGCACTAACCCCCCCCCCCATGGCAGGTAGGGCCCAGTAGTTCTTCCGACCCAAAGGGCAGACCTTCAGCCAGCCACCAAGCGGAGCTGCTCTGACTAAAGACCGAAAGCAGCGGAAAAGTCTCGGCAGGTGACGGTTATCATTCTGAGCCTCACATCAAAATGCCAACGTTGTGTAAAGGCTCAGCGGAGCCTCTTGACACTCCAGATAGTGGAATAAAATGGGCCATAAAATGTTGATGGCTGCTTGCAGCACTCGAGAGGAGGGGAGGGGGGGACGCAGGGGGAGGAGGAAGCCGCAGCAGCAGCAACGGTGAGACTGCTTCTCGCTCTGCAAACTCGACCTGCATCCAATCGGAGAGCCGCTGTCTTGGAAGGCTGCCTGCTCTACGTCGGGAGTCGTGAAAAAGGGGCTCAAAAGTTCTCTTCTTCATTTGTTCGACTGCGTTCGAGCTGCCTAAGCGCCGAAAAGTGGCTGCTTACGATGAAAGAAAGTGGGCTCAAAGTGTCTAGATCAGTGTTTCTCAACCTTGGCGACTTTAAGTCCTGTGGACTTCAACTCCCAGAATCCCCCAGCCAGGGGGATTCTGGGAGTTGAAGTCCACAGGACTTAAAGTCGCCAAGGTTGAGAAACACTGGTCTAGATAAAAAAAAGGCGAGGGGTGACATGATAATAGCAGCATTCCAGTATTTGAGAGGCTGCCACAAAGAAGAGGGGGGGGGTTTCAAATTATTCTCCAAAGCCCCCGAAGGGAGGAAAAGAAGGAATGGATGGAAA
Organism: Thamnophis sirtalis; assembly: GCF_051295495.1. Classification (NCBI taxonomy): domain Eukaryota; kingdom Metazoa; phylum Chordata; class Lepidosauria; order Squamata; family Natricidae; genus Thamnophis; species Thamnophis sirtalis. Next base: position 976,157 of record NW_028261393.1, read on the forward strand.
CTAATCAAGGAGAGAAGCAATTTAGAACTATGGAGAAACTTCCTGGCAGTGAGGACAATCAACCAGTGGAAGATCTTCCCTCCAGATGTTGTGGGGGCTTCATCACTGAGAAGAGACTGGAAATGGGATAGGGTCTCCTGGTGGAGCAGAGGGCTGGACTAGAAGACCTCCGAGGCCCCTTCCTGCTCTATTCTGATTAAAGAGATCAGCAGCAGCAGGGTTCCTGCCCATGTCCTCATCCTGAAACCCATCAGCTCAAGGGGAGAGTTCCCTGCAGCCAGAGGTGCCCCCAACGGCCCTTCTCCACCCAGACTGAGCTGTCATAAACTCTGTGCCCATTGGCCTTGGGGGGGGCTTGGAAGGGGAGGTTGAGGAGGGCAGCCCAAGACTGTCCCAGAATCTGACAACTTGAGAATAGGAGCCCCAGAGGGGGGGGGGGGGATATATATCAGGTTTGACGAGACGTGTTAGATTTTAATGTAATTTGACTCTACATGTATACTGTTTTCTCTTATATTTTCATTACTATTATTATTATTATTATTATTATTTCTTTAAAACTAGGATATGTTAAGCATATTGACTTGAAGCGGAAATACACCAATGAGAGGAGGAGTGGGAAACAGAAGGGAGAAGGAAGATGGGAAGAGAAGGATAGGAGAGAGGGTAAGGGGGGAAGATGAGGAGGATAAGGAGGAGTGGAATGAAGAGAGAGGAGAAGGAGAAAGGAAGGGGGAGTAGGAAAGGATGATGGAGGGAAGATAGAAAGTTGGAGGGTGGTAGAAGAAAGGTGTATGGAGAGCAGAAGAGCTATAATGGGTTTCTACTTTTCTGGGCATTGTTGACAAGAGGAACTGATGTAATTATTATTTAATACTATATGATACAGGCTATGTATAGTTTACATGTGAGTGCGTGTTATGAAAATGAAAATGGAAATAAAAAGCTTTCAATAAAAAAAAATACGGAAAAAAAAAAGAATAGGAGCCCGAGTACAGGAGCAAGTGATTCACTTAACATCTGTGGCAACGAAGGCCGTAAAACGGAGCAAAGCTCACTTAACAACTCCCTTGCTTAGCAACGAAACGTTTGGGCTCCATTGTGACCGTAAGTGGAGGACTCCCTGTATTACAGGAGCTGATCTCAAGATAGAAGATCAATTAATATTTGGATCCCACAAGATGGGAGTAATTGTTCTTGACTCCGCGCTTTCTCTGAATAATCTAAGTGGTTTAATTCTATTTAGAAGCATCTATTTTCTGCCTCATCCTACCTCTAATATTATTAAGCGCCGCTTTTTGCTTTCAGGATTCCCTCAGGGCCGTTAAAATGATTTTGCATTCTGAGAAAATGAAGCTTCCCGTAGAATCCCACCGACTCCTTGCGCGTTGCAAAAAAAGCAGTGAACCAGAGACCAAATCATGAACATCTTGCTGACATGCGTGAAGATTGTAAAACATACTGAATTAAATAGGAAGGCAAACAATGCCATCAGCACATTGTTCCCCCGAGATAATAAATTTGATTTGAAATTCAATTTGCTTTTTGTCCGGGCCAGTAATTTCTAGCAAAATTTACATCCAGGAAGCCGGACTGTTTAATGGAAGAGTTGCTTTTGGAGGGGGGGAAAAATGATGTTGCCTTCAGTCAGATTCAAACAGTGACAGCGCAGGGTGGGAAGTTAGACTACGGAGGAACTTAAATCATCTAAAGGAATGGAATGTGTATTCCTGCACATATATAAATGTACTTGCATACACACAAACACACGTGAAAGAATGAGTGCAAATGAAAGAATAATGAAAAGAATTGTTGATTGCAGGGCCCTCGGTGAAAAAGCATTCCATCTGGGATATGATTTAGGATCTGACAGCCTTACTACCTTTCCAGTTTCCACTGGGTGGAAGGAAAAGAGCCGGCTCGTAATTTATCTTAATCCATATGTAGCTAATTCATTTTTACGCCCCAAGGCAAAGTTCCTTTATAACCTCCTCTGATTATAACCAAATACACATTTCTATGTTTTCCTAGCTTTAAAAAATTGAGTTTTTGTTTTTAGCATATGAAATTACGCTTAAGCAGCTAGAGAACTATTCATCAGACGCAGCTGCTCTCATGCTGCAAATTTGCACCTTATTTGATATAAAGGAGAACATTCTGGAGTTTTGGTTGATTGGGAGAGCTGTAGCTTTGTCTACCCTCTGTGGCTTGCTTTAATGCAGGGGTGTCCAATCTTGGCAACTTTTAAGACTTGTGGACTTCAACTCCCAGAATTCCCCAACCAGCAAACACCAAGGTAGAGATTCCTGGTTTAATATGTATCATGAATCATCTCTGCAGTTTAATTGATCTTTCTAATGTGTTTAGCAGCAACCCCCCCCCCCCAAGACAATTCTCTGATTCTTCAACCAACATATGTTTGAAGGCTAAATCATTTGATTAATGATTGTAACCATGATTATGACCTATTATTTGCCTGTTTATATGTACACTGTGAGACGAATTCCTTGTGTGTCCAATTACACTTGGCCAATAAAGAATTCTATTTCTATTTTTATTCCATTCTATTTCTAACTGCTGCTTTAATTTACAGATTGGCATTATGGACAGGCATTTAAATACATTCAAAATATGGGTGGGCTTCTTTAAAAGGAATACCGAAGTCATTTTAGTTTTAAAAATGAGACAAATGTTGTGCCTACCTGAAATTCCTCCTCCAGAATCACCAGTTGTCTGTCTTTGTCAACTTTCACTGATGACAGAGAGAGGAGAAACCAATTAACAAGTTTTTCACTTCCACCGGTTCCTAGAAAACTCGCCGTCTCCGTTATCACCCATTCCTTGCCCTTCTCAAATCTTCCAGCGTGGCTGCTAGACAAGAGTGGGCACAGAGCACTAAGCTGGAAACCCTGAATTTTTTAATAGCGCTGAAGCAATCTACCGTCAGCAGGAGTAGAGCCAAGAGCTGTTTTCATATCTCCTTCACTTTATTCAAAGTGATGACAAATTCACGGATGTTAGATTGCCTATACAGCTGTCAGCAGAGGTTCAATGAACATCAAAGGCACTTTAATAGAAGGGGCATGAAATGCTGACAACATTTCAAAGCAGGGGGCTGCTGTCCTCTTCGGTTAAAAAAACACAACCACAAAGATGTACAATCATGAAAGGCATAAACACACACACGCACGCACAGAGCGCGCACACACACACACACACATAATCACTGAGGAAGCACAAATTCTTAAAATGCATTAGGGCAGGGGGCCTCCAACCGTGGCAACTTTTAAGACTTGTGGACTTCAGCTCCCAGAATTCCTCAGCCAGCGTTGAAGTCCACAAGTCTTAAAAGTTCCCACGGTTGGAGGCTCCCCTGCATTAGGGTACAAGTGCCGCTTAGTGTTCAATTTGTGCAAAGTTTGGGCCAGGCATACACTTTTGCCCTGACGCAGGTAGTCCTCGACTTACGACAGTTGAGCCCAAAATTTATGCGGCTAAGTGAAACATTTCTTAAGTGAGCTTTGTCCCATTTTACGACTTCTCTCGCCACTGTTGTTAATTGAATCACTGCAGTTGTTAAGGTAGTCACACGGTTGTTAAGTGAATCCCACTCCCACATTGACTTGGCTTGTCAGAAGGTCGCAAAAGGGGATCACGTGGCCCACAGGACACCGCAACCGTCATAAGTACATGGCAGTTGCCAAGCGCCTGGATTTTGATCACGTGACCACGGGGGATGCTGCAATGGTCGTGAAGTGTGAAAAATGGTCACCTTTTTTCAGTGCCGTTGTAACTTTGGTCATTAAATGAACGGTTGTAAGTCGAGGACTAGCTGTGACTGACCGAAAACTAACTTGTAACACATATAGGAATTCACTTACTAATTAAAGCTGTGTTGTTAGTCTCCTTCTGGAAACGAAATTTCTTTAGTTTCTCGATCAGCGACGGATCCACATCACACACAACCAGGGAATCTGACTAAAGAAGGAAGAGCAAGGTGGATTTCTTCCCCACTCAGGTCTATCATGTCTCATTTCATGTTCCTGAAGGCCACGTGGGTCTCCTTCCCTCTTTGATTACATACTGCAAAGGACTGGCTATATTTTCAAAAATCTCAGACTCATATAGGTGACATATGCCAAAGAGGCCTGCGTTCTTAAAACCGTAGTCTATTTTGCTACAGCTGAAGGTTTAGAAGTAACTATAAACTTTAATTGAAACTGGTACTAAAATTCCCAATTTCCAGATGGGTGCATGGGGCAGGGGCGGGGGGGGGGTAGCTGGTTGCACAAGACTGCAGGATTATACGCAACTAGGCGATATTTTTCTAATGCCTTTCTGCTTTTGCAGTTCCTCATTTTTTAAAAACCACGATGTTAACGCCAAAGATTCACAAAATCTTTTTCACCTGGGTTTTGGTGCCTGCGTCCTCGTTCTGAACACGTGTGCCCCGTGTAATGGCATTTGCCTACAGTCAATCCATCAAATCTTAATTAATAGTCATAGACCAGCATATGGCTACTTGTTACAGCTTTTCTCTCCTCTGTCACTTCGCTAGTGTAATGTTGACCTGTTAGATTTTTGGCAGCAGAAACCATGTTGCCTGCGTACATCATTGGTGCAACATTCACGAACACAGACATATTTTGAACTGATTACAAATCACGAGGTTACCAGAGGTCAAGTTAACCTCATCTGCCACCCTAGTTTCTAGGACATTTTATGCCTAAATTAAATTTCTCCAGCTGCTTTTTGAAAACCTGAGGAAAGGGGCTTCTGGGTCTTCATTTCGGGGACCAAACAGGCTTAAATCTTCACAAGACGCTCTGCATCTTGGTTATAACTTAAACTCCCTTATTCCAAAACGCCCTTGTTTTGAAATGCTGATCTTTCAATCCAGCACACCGCAGCAGAGGAAGTGAGTCTCTGCCAACCGTCAACATGAGCTTCCACTGGGGCCATAACTGTTTCTCTTGAAGCTTCATTTTGAGAGATGGCAAAGAAACGGTTCCTCCAAAACCTCCCCCAGATCTGAAAAAAATAACTGACTGATGGGCAAAGGGACCCATAGAATAAATGTTTTAAAAGACCACTTTTCCAAACCTGCTAAGCCAATATTGGAAGCAAGGGCCCCACCCAGAATTAGGAATCGGTTAAGCTAACCATTCTGCCCTGCGGAGGATCTCCAGTCGTCTCTCCTCGTCTGTTGAAATCTTGCAGCTCCGAGTTCGGTGCTTTCTGCCCTGTTGTGCAGGATGTGTTGCTCTTCAGCTCGGGACACCCTCCGACAGATGCAAAGGGAAAGACAGAGACAGATGCAAAGGAAAGACAGATTGGGAGGAAGTAATTGCCGATGATGGGGTGGAGCATAGAGCAACGCCAAAGTTTTGCATTTTTACTTGCAAAAGAGGAAGGGCCACCCAGACCACAAGGTGGGAGCTTACGCTGCTGTATTTGCGAGTATTTTTCAGAGGAGGAATAGGTGCAAGGAGGCTAGGAATTAGGCTGCAGTCTTCAGCTCAATTTCAAATAGGAGTTTAGCAAAGTGAGTCCCTCAAGCAAGCGAGCCAGGATGCCGGAGGGACAGCAAATTGGTTTGACCTAGTAGAGCAAGGTTGGGAAAGTGGCGATTTTATGACCGGTAGCCTTCAACTCCCATAATTCCTCAGCCAGCCATGCATTCACACATCTTAAAGTTGCCAAGGTTATACAGCTGTTTTGTAGGTTTTTAAAGAAAAAATACTTATTTTTAAATATTTCTGAGCAAAAGAGTGCTCAGAAATAAGTGTGAGGTTTTTAAGAGGGATCCAACAGACCTTGGTCAAATCAAGTAGGTTCCTTTAACTCAAAGTAAGATTTAACAGATTAACAGAGTTGGAAGGGACCTTGTAGCTCATCTAGTCCAACCCCCCCCCCCCCAAGCAGGAGACCATTTAGTTCCCAGAATCCTCAGTCAGTCGAATCCATACATCACAGGCAGCCAGCAGCTGAAAAATAACAAGGACATCACCTACAGATCGGAATTGCTGTATCTGTTGCTAAAATATAATCATCTTCAAACTTAAGTTATCCAAATAAACCAGTTGGCTCTCCCAAAGGTGCTTTTTTTCAAGCACTTTCTGGTTTTCCTTTCGCTGGCTGGGGAATTCTGGGAGTTGAAGTCCAGACATCTTCAAGTTGCCAAGGTTGAGAAACACTGCCAGACAGTTGGCTGGTTTCCCACAACCTAGGAGTCACTTTATAGGTGAGGTGAGAAGCATGTAAATGTGTGTGTGTGTGTGTGTGTACGTATATAAATAAATAAATAAGCATGCTGAATGAAAAGCCAGCCAAGTGATCCCTAATTCCTTGGGGGAAATCCCTCCTATGGGGGGGGGGGCAAACCCAGATTGGGTGGGTTGAGGAACTACAGATGAGCTGAAGTCCTACAAACCCCACATACGCAGGGCCACCTCGAGGGGGAAAGAAGCAACATCACAACACACGCAACAGGGGTGTCAGCCTCTGCCTTGCTGCTGCTTCAGCTGCCATTGAAACGGGGAGGGGGGGCATGGTATTTGGGAAGGGAATCATTACGTGCTGGAGGAAGATTCTAGACGCTGACCTGACCATCTCACTGCGCATGTGGAGGAAGGGAGTTTCCCGCCAAGGTTAATTGTCCGGCATTCCACCCTGGTGATGTTTTTTGAAGATATCTCCCACCTGACAGTTGGGTGAATTGGACTATGGACTGGGGGGCCAAGGGGAGGGGATTGAACTATACATGATATTCTTTGCTTTCGCGCCTAATTAACTGTTGTCATATAACTCCTTGTGTAGGTGTGGCGGTCACCCATGGCCCAGTGCATAACAGGGCATGCGCAGCCACGCTGAACCACACAGGAAAAAACAAACTCCTAAAGGACATAACATCCTGATAGTTCACTCTAGATGTGCCTTACCCAACGACGCCCAGGATTTGACCATATATAGACAGAACTTCCCTGAGCAGTAGATTAGCAATTGTAGTTTGACAGGCTGTCTTAAATCACATGCTGATTGCTCCTCCTGCCTTTGTCCTATCTCAATAAAAGGGGCTCCCAGACCCCAATCTGGGTCGCCTCATCCCGAGAAAGCTCGTGTCTGTGTCTTTTCTCAACATTGGCCTCATGGGCGAACTGCGGGTACTTCACAATTAACCAGATTCAGCTTTGCTTCGCTACTATTAGTTTGTAATTAGTAAAAGTACACTTGATTTCAAGCAAATGGGAGTTGAGTGGTTTCCTTTCCTGATTATTAAATGAAGCAACACCTGACTCAAGCCAAGTGATCCCTAATTCCTTGGGGGAAATCCCTCCTATTGGGTGGGGGGGGTCAAACCCAGATTGGGCTGGTTGAGGAACTACAGATGAGCTGAAGTCCCACAAACCCCACATACGCAGGGACCCCTCGAGGGGGAAGAAAGCAACACCGCAACAGGGGATTGCAGCACAAGGCTTAGCTAGCAAGCCCAGTTGGCTGGGATGCTCTGTCCCTGGCCTTGCATGGCTGGGTTCCCACAATAGATTGACCCTGTTGGGTGAACGGTAGAAGCTTAAGGTGGGAGGGGGGGGACTTCAACTCCCAGAATTCCATGCTGCCTGGGGAATTCTGGGACTTGGGAGTCGGCTCGTCTTAAAAGCCTCAGAGCTTGACCAACATAAATGCTGGGCCATTTGATGGCCGGGGAGTCCGACGAGCTGCAAACACGTCAGTAGAGGCTTGGTTAACTCGGGTCTGGGGCGTCCCAGGTTGTGTGAACTCAGCCAAGGGGAAGAGGCGTCGCCTGGAGGCCTGGACCCAAAGGCCGTGAAGTGAGCGGAGAGGGGGTCGGCTTCGGGAGGAGCCCAGGTCGGGGGGCAAACCCGCTTCTCGGGCGCCCCTCGGGAGCCTCCCACCAGCCGGGCTCGGCGCTGAGGGAGAACCGAGATTTGGGCGGGAAGCGGGGGTGCGTCACACGCTGCCAGGCCACGCCCCTGCCCCCCCTCCGCCTCCTGCCTCCATTTCCCGCCAGCTCATTGGCCGCCCCCTCCGCGCAAACTCCACCCCGCGCCGCCCGACTTCAGCGATTGGCAGCGAGAGCGTCCGGAGGACGAGAAAGATTGGTGGGCGGAGGGGGGGGGGACACAAGGAGGAGGGTTTAAAGGGAAAGCCTCGCGCCGCGCCAGCCAATGGGCACGGCAAGGTGAGCGACGTAACTAGGGCGACCGGGGCGAGTGGATTGATTGGTTGGTTGGTTGGTTGGTCGGGCCGGGCAAGGCCCGCGCGCTCTTGTGCGTGCTTGCTTGCGTGCCTGCGTGAATGCCGTCGCCGCCCCGGGTGCGTACCCACGTCGCCGTGCGTTGTGACGTCGCGCTCCCCCTCTGGAGTGTGTGTGTGTGGTGGCTGGAGCTTCCCTGCGTGTGTCTCTGTGCGTGCGAGTGAGTGTGAGGGTGCGCGAGTGTGGGAGCGCGCGCGCGCGTGTATGTATGTCTGTACGTGGGGTCTCCGGGCGTGCGCGCGCGCGTGTGTGTGTGGAACTCGGTCTCCCCGGTGGGGCCGGAGCGGGCCGCGGCGACGGTGAGTGGGGCGGCGGCGGGGGGGGGGGGGCGGCGGCGGCGGGAAAGCGGCGTGTCTGAGGAGACCCGGCCGAGCCCCCTTCCCCTCCCTCTCCCGGGGGCTCCTCAGGGAGCGGCAGCCCCGCCCCCGGGGAGGGGGTCTCGGCGGGCCCCGCCCCTTCCCCCCTCCCCGCTCGGCCGGAGGGCGACCCGAGGCCCCATCATCCCCAGCCACGCCATGGGGCGGGTGGGGGGACGCTCGAAAGGAGAGCCGCGGCTGGACTTGAGAGTCTTCCCAGACGCCGAAGGCCCCCCCCCTCAATTGGACGGTTGTTAGAAAGACCCCCCCCCTCCCCATTCCAAGCAGACTTTCCCTTCTGGGGGGGCTGGAGGAGGTGGACAGTCCTCCCCCCCCCCCAAGTGGGCCCCCTTCCCAATGCCCTCTGGCGTTTTGGTCGGCCCCCCTGAGAGGAGAGGGACCCTCGCCTGCCCCCCCCCTTTTCCTTGCCAGGATGCCCCTTCCTCAGCTGAAGGGGTCTCCTCAGGGTCTGCCTGGCCCTGAAAACCCCTTCTGCCCCAGGGCTGCCTCTACCCCTCCCTCACCCTCCCCCCCTCCCAAATTTCATTTATTCCATTTATTTGCCACTCTGGGCAGCCTGTAATGCTACAAACCTGGGATAAAAACCATCCCAGGATTCAAAGCATGAAGGTCTTAGGCGTTAAAAGTTAAAACATTAAAGTTACTGCAAAAGTGGATACATTTGCTGCTCTCTGGGTTGCTCCCACCCCCACCCCACCCCCAAGTAGGAGAGGAAGCTGCTTTCCTGGGTCTGCAGCTTTTGCCCCCTTTCCATAAAGTTTCCCTCTGGAAGGAAGGACTCCCCCTCCTCCTTTCTCCCAGTTCTCCGCAGTTTCTGCTGAAAACTTCCCTCCGCAGGTGGTTTGGGGATCATTTCCGCCCAACATCTCACTTTTGGATCCAGTAGGGACCCTCCTTGGCGGAAGAGGACCAAGGATGGAGAAGAAACTCTTAGGGGTACAAATATATCTGGGGACATTAGCGGTTTCTTTAAAAAGTTTAAAATTTAGATTTATGACAGCAGACAAAGAGCCGGGGGTCTGACTGAGACCGAAGGGCCCCTTTTCCGCATGGTGTCATAAACAACTTATAAACTCACTCAGATGTTCCCTTTAGGCTTCTTCTGCAGGAAACATTTGCCTGTATTCATCTGATGGGCTGCCTCATTGTTTTCGTCCTTACGTTGATTGTTCCCTGATGTTGTTGCTCTGTGATGCTTTTCATTTTTTGTTCTATCACTTAGCTCGCCCTGCGTTGGTTGTTGCTCGCAAGATACCTCTCTGGGAGTGAGATACGTTTCGGTAGTTAAATGTCTATGGAGGTTCTCAGTCATCCAGGCCATGGTTGCCTTTTCAAAAACAATTGGTCGTCCTTGGTTTTTTCCCCCCTTGAAAACATTTCACTTCTCACAGAAGCAGCTTCTTCAGTTCTGTAGTTACTTCTGCTCACATTGGAAGGTTCACCTTCAAGAGCAACCCCTTGGCTGAGGATTAGGTGTGACACGATAGCTGTCTTCCAATATTCGAGAGGCTGTCACAGAGAGGAAGGGGGGTCAAGCTCTTCTCCAAAGCATCAGGACAAGAAGCAACAGTTGGAAACTAATCAAGGAGAGAAACAACCCTGGAAGCAAGGAGGAATTTCCTGACAGGACAAGTAACCAGTGGAACTGCTTGCCTCGAGAAGTCGTAGGTGCTCCGTCCCTGGAGTTCTTCAAGAAAAGATTGGACAGTCGTTTGTCTGGAATGGAATAGAGTCTCCTGCTTGAGCAGTCTTGGACTAGAAGACCTCCAAGGTCCCTTCCATCCCTACGATTCTATGTTTCTCTGTTTTTGTCTCGAACTTCTCCGTCGGAGGAAAGCGTTCCTGTATTTCGCCAGCTTCTGAGGATACTTGGTAGGGGGTGCATTGTCTCAATATGGCAGCCCATGCCCTCTGCTGCCAGGTGGGTTCCACATCTCCTTTGCCCAGATCCTCTTTGGGATAGTGGAGAGCAAATGCAAAATGGAGCTCTGGGTGATTTGTTAGAGGAACCTCCTCTTTGAGGCAAGACCGCTCCGGGCTTAATAGACTTACCTGCATCCTTCATTTTAGCCACCTACTTCTTCCTCGCCACTGGTATACAGGTTTTCTCCCATGAATAGCAATAGCAATAGCAGTAGACTTATATACCGCTTCATAGGCCTTTCAGGCCTCTCTAAGCGGTTTACAGAGAGTCAGCATATTGCCCCCAACAATCTGGGTCCTCATTTTACCCACCTCGGAAGGATGGAAGGCTGAGTCAACCCTGAGCCGGTGAGATTTGAACCGCTGAACTGCTGATCTAGCAGTAGCCTGCAGTGCTGCATTTAACCACTGCGCCACCTTGGCTCTTGAAAATTATTCCTTGCAATGCTCTGATCTTTCTTCCTCGTTTATAGAGGAATCTTTGATGGTTGTTTTTTTTTGTTTTAAATGACTAGTCAGGTTTAATGGTGGTCTTAGGAAAAGAAACCTCCAACCTCTGGACATGTGGTGGTGTAAAAGTGGTGGTGTAAAGTTCGTTAATTTTGTCTCGGGATCGGTACGGAGATTCTAATCCCGAGTCCTTAAATCGATGAGGAAAAGGGGATCCAGCTGGGTCAGTTCCTTCCAAAATTTGGATAACTGGGACAATCCCACATTGTAAAATTGGAGGCACACTTCAGTTTTGCTCTTTTTGGGAAAAAAAAACTCATTTTATGACTAACCTTTAATGCAGGGATCCCCCAAACTTGGCAACTTTAAGGCTTGTGGACTTCAACTGCCAGAATTCTCCAGCCAGCTATGCTGGCTGGAGAATTTTGGGAGTTGAAGTCCACAAGCCTTAAAGTTGCCAAGTTTGAAGACTTCTGCTTTAATGTGAAAGAGCTCCTATCCTTTGATCTGCAGTTAAGTTCATAAATTAATGGTCCACCCATTATTCTCACCACCTCTTCTCACCTAAGCTCCATGGTGGTTGTGCAGCATTTGGCCTATTGGGGAAGGTTCACGTTTTAGATTGAACCTCATAATAATCTCCTGGGGTCCTCTGGGGTCTTAACTCCCATTAAGCACTTTGTAACCAGGCCTGCCAAGCCACAGATAATAGCCTTATGAGATTCTGTTCTTCTTTTTGTGAGTTTTAAAACTGGAACTAGAAAGCTGCACTAGATTAGAAATTTAACACAGGTCCTAATGATTCTCTCTCGATAAGAACAAAATTCCATATTGCATGTGATGGCTGAGGCTACGTGCGGCACACTGGAGGCCTATATTTAGCCGAAAGCCTTGTCCTACTTAATATCTATATTGTTTTATTGCCAATGACAGTTGCCCTTCTATTGAGAGACAGAATGGTGCCACAAGCGCTCAATCGTATGCCGGGTGTCCACCCTGCCCCTTGATTTGAATATGTCGGTTTGTTTTCAGGCCTTTGGATGAGAATGGCTCTGAATCTCGTTTTGCGGTTTGCTTTTCTTGGTCCCCCTGAGATCAGCCTGGTTAATGCGAGGAAGTAAGTTACAGAATAACAGAGTTGGAAGGGACCTTGGAGGTCTTCTAGTCTGACCCCCCCTGCTCAAACCGGAAACCCCAGACCATTCCAGACAAAGGGTTGTCCAGTCTCTTCTTAAAAACCTCCGGCTTTGGAGCACCCATAACGTCTGAAGGCCAGTCCTTCCACTGGTTAATTGTCCTCACTGTGAGGAAGTTTCTCCTTAGTTTTAGGATTAAGAGCCGAGGTGGCGCAGTGGTTAGGGTGCAGTACTGCAGGCCACTTCAGCTGACTGTTATCTGCAGTTCGGCGGTTCAAATCTCACCGGCTCAAGGTTGACTCAGCCTTCCATCCTTCTGAGGTGGGTAAAATGAGGACCTGGATTGTTGTTGGGGGCAATATGCTGACTCTGTAAACCGCTTAGAGAGGGCTGAAAGCCCTATGAAGCGGTATATAAGTCTAACTGCTATTGCTATTGCCATTATTCTCTCCTTGATTAGTTTCCATCCATTGGTGCTTCTCCTTCTCCTTCTGGTGCTTTGGAGAACAGGTTGGCCTCTTTGTGGGCAGCCCCTCAAATATTATCCTTTTTTCTAGACTGGCCATACCCAATCCCTGCAACCATTCTTCTTCATATGTTTTAGCCTCCAGTCGCCTTTGGACTGGAGTCCCCAAGCAATCTTTGTTGCCTTTTTTTCTGCACTCTTTCCAGAGTCTCCACATCTTTTTTACATCGTGCATTTTACTACATACTGGATGCCGTATTCCAAGTGTGGCCTTCCCAAGGCCTTATAAAGTGGTATTAACACTTCACGTGATCTTGATCAGTGTTTTTCAACCACTGTGCCGCGGCACACTAGTGTGCCGTGACATAGTTTAAGGTGTGCCGTGGGAAAAAGACTTTATATATAGTCAATATAGGCACAGAGTTAAAATTTTTTAACATTTTCTAATGGTGGTGTGCCTTGTGATTTTTTTTCATGAAAAAAGTGTGCCTTTGCACAAAAAAGGTTGAAAAACACTGATCTTGATTCTATCCCTCTGTTTATGCAGCCTAGAATCGCGTTGGGGTTTTTTTGGCTGCTGCACGGCTGGCTCACACTTAAGTGATTGTCCACTAGAACTTCAAAATTCCTCTCCCGGCTACTGCTGTAGAGCCAGGTTTCACCTCACCTGTACCTGTACATTTGGTTTTTCTTGCCGCATCTTTGCGGTGTGCTTCTTTTGCCCTGACGGGGAAAACCTGACCAAGTCCAAGAGCAAACTTGAAAGCCAAACTTCAGTGTGGGTCATTCCACAATGTGTTCTGTGTGTTCTAGACCAGTGTTTCTCAACCTTGGCAACTTGAAGATGTCCGGACTTCAACTCCCAGAATTCCCCAGCCAGCGAACGCTGGCTGGGGAACTCTGGGAGTTGAAGTCCGGACATCTTCAAGTTGCCAAGGTTGAGAAACACTGTCCTAACCACTGCTGGGGAATTCTGGGAGTTGAAGTCCGGACATCTTCAAGTTGCTAAGGTTGAGAAACACTGGTCTAGACCATGAAAGCCAAGATTGACAAGTTGTTGCATAGCTCGTTTGCAGAGTTGTTGGCTGGCAGGCGCTGCCATAGAGAAAATGTGGGTGTGGGTATGTGTGCTTTGGACGCAGTTTGAGACAAGTTGGGCCAGCTAAAACTCCTCCTGTTTTTGCAAGAGAAATCGGGATCGCTGTATGTAGCAAGCTATGTTTCTTGGCTGTAATAACTGCATACGGGTAATCCTGGCTTAACAACTGTTCTCCAGGGACTGTTCAAAGTTACAACAGTTCTGAAAAAAGCAACTTACGACCATTTTTCACACTTAACGACCGTTGCAGCATCCCCCATGGTCGCATGATCAAAATTCAGATGCTGATTTAACATTTGCAGTGATTCCCTTAACTGTGGCAAGAAAAGTCGTAAAATGGGGCAAAACTTGGTTAGCAAATATCTCACTTAGCCAAGGAAGCTTTGGGCTCAACTGTGGTCATACGTTGAGGACTACCTGTATAGGAACAGGGGCCATTCAAACGCTCCTGCCTCGCTCCTTTTACACCTGCGTGTCTTTTAAGTCAGGGGTCTCCAACCTTGGAAACTTCAAGGCCTGTTGTGGGCTTCAACTCACAGCTGGCTGAGGAATTCTGGGAATTAGTCCACAGGTGTGAAAGTTTGGACACTCCTGGTCAAAGTTATTCTCAACTCTGTTTGGTGCCATGCAAGTAGACAGCCTGTCTATTAAGAGTAACATTAAACCTTGCTTTATCGTAGAAGCTTCATCAGCATGAGCACATGAGGGAAAAATCTGACTTCTTTCAATCAAAGGGCTTTTTTCCCCCCTCTCCCACCTAAATATCATTTCTGCATCAGCAACACAGCGAATATCCGTGCAGAAGTCCATGTTAACGTTTCCATGTTAATCCAAAACAAGGAGTCGCACCTCGCTCTCTTGCAACTAACCTTGTAATGATGGCTTGTTCCGTACGAAACTAGCTGCGTGCCTCCCATCTTCGTATCCTCTCCGCGTTATTCAAAAGCAACACAAGCTGCGAATATCGCAATAATTGAAGCTTGCTTTTTATTAAGCTCTCTCCGCCCTCCTTCGATCTGGAAATGGGGGGCAGCTCTCCGCTCTCGGCCGCGGAAGTTGAAGAGCGTGTTGTTTCTCTCGACGAGTGAAGTTGGAGGCTCCTGTTGTTTTCTGATTTACACGTCCTATTTTTGGGACCTGTGGCGGTGAGGTTTCCTGGGTTTTTTGATTTGCAGGGTGAGAACCAGAGGGCCTCCCCTAGGGTCCCTGGAGGGAAGGAGAAGGGAGAACCACGGCTCATCGGCCCCTTGAGTTGTTTTGCTCCAATTGGACACCCTGCAGGGAGTTTTGTAGTAGCAAAATGGCATTTTTTGGTGGGGGAAGTAGCCAGAAATGTTTGGTAGAGGATATTTCAGCTTAGCTGAGTCACTGGAACCTGAGTGTAATTCTAGGTTTCTCTTCCTGGCTTGTTTGCCTAATTGACATACGTTTCCCTCCTTTGGGCAAAATCTAGAAAGCAGATGATAAAACTTTACCTGCAAAAGAGTTCAAACTGAAGGTACAGGAAGATCCAGACTTAATTCGTTTAGTTACAGTGGCGTTGAAGACAAAGTGACATGACCATTTTTCACGCTTACGACTGTCGCAGCCTCCCCGTGATCACCTGATCAAAACCCAGGCACTTTTCACAACTGACTCACACTTGCGATGGTTGCGGTGCCCCGGCGTCACACGATCCACTTTTGCGACCTCCTGACAGGCAAAATCAATGGGGAAGCCAGGTTCGCTTAAACAACCTTGTTATACTGGCTGCAGATGATTCGCGTAGTAACTATGGCAAGAATGGTCGTAAAATGCTTAGCAACACATGTTGGATGTAGTCGTGATTCGAGGACTCCCCCTTTTATCTGTCTACCAGGTTTAACTGACCCGCTTTTCTGCAGACAAGGCAACTCAGGTCCAGTTTTGGTGCTGCGTGGCTGGCCGGCTCTTCCCCTCTTCGATGCTCCTGGTTCCTCCCACCTGTGTGGCAAAGGGCCTCTCTTGGGTGTGCATGGGACTGCGTGTGTGCGTCCTTCTTTTGGAGGTATAATTATGGCCAGCTGCCTCCCTGCTTCCTCCAGACGCCTCCTGGCCGTTTTCTTTGGGGAGTAGGCTAGCTTCGGTTAACTCTAATTATAGTGTCCAGAGAATGGAAGGACCTAGACAGCAGCCGTTTCCTCGGTCTATTCTTCCCCTTTCATTGCAAAAGATAATAACACAGATGCTCCCTGTTCGTAGAACGGCTTTTAAGTATGGTTGGTTTTGGGAGCCGCTTTTGCTGCTTCCTCTACCGAAAAAGGGGTACCGGAACAGTGGCCGGGGTCCAGAGGCAACGGTAGGCAGGCTAGGCTTACGGATGCATTGTTTTTAGTAGATCCTTTCGCGTCTTCTGGATTGTCCCAAAGGTGCTTTTTCAAGAGGCCTTGAAAATGTTTCGCTTCTCATCTAAGAAGCTTCTTCAGAAGAACTTTGGGACAACCATGAACTGGTAGATGGGCATCACCCTAGACCAGTGTTTCTCAACCTTGTCAACTTGAAGATGTCCGGACTTCAACTCCCAGAATTCCCCAGCCAGCATTCGCTGGCTGGGGGATTCTGGGAGTTGAAGTCCAGACATCTTCAAGTTGACAAGGTTGAGAAACACTGTCCTAACCACTGCTGGGGAATTCTGGGAGTTGAAGTCCGGACATCTTCAAGTGGCCAAGGTTGAGAAACCCTTCCCTAGACGCTCTTCTGGATTGCTCTCGTCTTCAACTCCTGCACCTTAACCACCCTGTGAGATTTCAGGGATTTCCTATTAGCACGCTGGCTGGCTTTGATTGGCAGTTAATTAGATTCATCCGACCGGTGTTCTGCCTCCTTTGGGGGTCTTGGAGAAGTCATTTAAAGCTTTTATTGCTTCTTGGGGCTGGAGGATTTGCATAACTCTCTCTGGAGCCTCTTAAAATGCAATTTGTTGGAGGAGATTGTCCTCACGCTCCCTTCTTCCTTCTGACGCTCATCCAAACACGGTTTCCGATGTGAGCTTTTTCTCTTGACTAGCTAACACTAATAGGAAGAATGTCAGGTTCATCGTTGGGTGTAAATAAATAAGGTGACTTGCACAAGAAGTAAGAAAACACGATTGGCAAGACAACAAGCGTTGGAAGGGACCTTGGAGGTCTTCTAGTCCAACCCCTTGCTCAAGCAGGAGACACCGTATACCATTCTGGACACCTAGTTGTCCAATCTCTTCTTAAAGACCTCCGGTGGTGGAGCACCCACAACTTCTGGTGGCAAGCTGTTCCACTGGTTAATTGTCCTCAAGTTGTCAGGAAGTTTTCTCCTTAGTTCCAAGTTGCTTAGCTCCTTGGTTAGTTTCCATCCGTTGCTTCTCGTCCTGCCTTCAGGGGCTTTGGATGGAAAACCCCCCCCCTCTCTTCTGTGGCAGCCCCTCCAATACGGGAACGCTGCTCTCGGGTCACCCTGGTCCTTCTTTTCACTAGAGTAGACCCACCCAATTCCAGCCACTGTCCTTTACAAGTTCGTGTCCTGTTAAGCGTTTAAAGGAGCTGGTGTTTGTCTTTTCTTTCGACTTCCGTGTTTCAAAGCTGGCTGGGGGGAATTCTGGGAGTTGAAGTCCACAAGCGTCAACCTGTGCTAGACAATAGAGAAACGGGCAGGGGGGTTTCCCAGAGTGTCTTATCTATTTTTTTCTCCCTTTTGTGCAGGGAGATCTGAAAGGATCCGTCAAAGAAGAGGAATCACAAAGGATCTACAGGGAGCCAGGAGTTTCTGACTGACTTCTGGGCCACCCCTATTTCCCTACTAGTGTGAAAATTGGTGTCGTGGCGCTGCCTACCTGCTAACCCCCACCCCACCCCACCCCTCCTTGAAAACATGTGATGGGTGCCCCTTTTTCCCTGTACTTTTCCTGACCCCCCCCTCGGTGGGTGCGTTGCTGCTAAGGCCGAGGCGCTGGCCATCATGATGTTCCGGGATCAGGTGGGCATCCTGGCCGGCTGGTTCAAGGGCTGGAACGAATGTGAGCAGACGGTCGCCTTGCTCTCACTCCTCAAGCGCATCTCTCGCACCCAAGCCCGCTTTCTGCAGCTGTGCCTGGAGCACTCGCTGGCCGACTGCACAGAGATCCACGTCCTGGAGTCTGAAGCTAACAGCGCAGGTGAGTCTCCTGTGTGTGTGTGCGTGCGTGTGTGTGGGTGGGTTGAGTGTGAATCACCTATTCCTTGATTTATGACCAGTCCATTAGTGATTGAAGTTACTTCACTGGAAATAGTGACTTACGGCCGTTGCAGCATTCCACACCCACCCATGGTCACGCGATCAGAATTTAGCCGCTTGGCAACTGATTGATTGATTGATTTAATAAATTTATAGGCCGCCCAATCCTGAACGATTACAGAAAATAAATTTTAAAAAGTGAAGAGTTAAAAACAAACGGAGGAAAACAGATTAAAAGAGAAGCACATCATGCACCCAGTCTAATCGGGGCTGGACCTCGGTCAAGAGGTCAACAGCCCCAGGCCTGCCGGCATGTGTACTGGCACGTGTTTATGACACTTGCGGTGCCTGGCGTCACACGATCAAAATTTGCAACATCCCCAGCCTCGCTTGGGACGAGCGAAGCCCATGGGTGAAGCCAGATTTGCTTAATGACGGCACGATTCCCTTAACAACCGCAGGGATTTGCAAGGCCGGCTGGGGAATTCTGGAAGTCCACAAGTCGTAAAGTTGCCAGGTCTGGAGAGCCCCATCCTAGATCCCTCCAGCTGAAATCCCTCGGCTGATGGGGCCCAGAGTGTATACATTATGCTGTTTAAACGTAACAGCCGTGTAAAAGTAACGCCCTATAGAAGGCAGTGTGGCATCTGATAGGGCTGCTATGGCTGTGGGCATAGCTCTGGCAGCAGCAAGCCAGCCCTCGTGGAGGCCAGGGGGGGGGGGACGATGGCCCTTTTGGGACTGGTGGACTTCCGGAATGAGCATGGCTGGCTCAGGAATTCTGGGAATTGAAGTCCAGGAGACATCGACGGGCCCTCCTTCCTGATGTAGGCCTCGGTCGGAAGGCTCCTGCCTCCAGAGTCACAGTCCCTTCCCTCGGAGGGCCCGGAAGAGGTCCCTGGTTCTGAAGCGGCCTTGGTCCAATTTGCACCCCTCTTTTTCTCCTCCTCCTCCTCCTCCAGCCGTCATCAACCAATGGCACCAAGAGCCCAAAGACAAAGTGGTCTCCCTGCTCCTCTCCCACCTGCCCCTCCTCCAGCCCGGCAACGCAGACGCCAAGGCCGAGTACATGAAGCTGTTGCAGAAGGTGCTGGCCTACTCCATCGAGAGCAACCTCTTCATCGAGGAGAGCCGGCAGCTGCTCTCCTACGCCCTCATCCACCCGGCCACCACCCTGGACGACCGCAGCTCCCTGGCCCTGTGGCTCAACCATCTGGAGGAGCGCCTTTCCAGCGGCTACCCCAGCCAAGGCCGGGCGCGGCCAGACGCGGCCTACCACTCGCGCCAAGGCTCCGACGACTGGCAAGGTCCGGGGGAGACGGGCCTCGGAGACCTGGGCCACGGTTGGCAGGAGAAGGCGCCGCGGGAAAACGGGCACATGTCCTTCCACCCTGCCGGCTCGGGCATCAATAGTCTTGGGAGCAGCTCGGGCAGCACAGGTTTGGAAGGGATTTGCTGGGGGACGGGGTGGGGGGGATATTTGTGAGGAGCTGGAAATAGCAATTGTTAGCAATTGTTAGACTTATATACCGCTTCATAGGGCTTCCGGCCCTCTCTAAGCGGTTTACAGAGTCAGCATATCGCCCCCAACAACAATCTGGGTCCTCATTTTACCCACCTCGGAAGGATGGAAGGCTGAGTCAACCCTGAGCCGGTGAGATTTGAACAGCCGAACTGCTGAACTGCAGTCAGCCTGAAGTAGCCTGCAGTGCTGCATTTAACCACTGCGCCACCTTGGCTCTAAGACTTTTCATAGTCCCAGATCGAAACAGGCTTTTCTGTGAGATGTGTTCAAATCCTGGCTAGGAAACCGTCATCTGGGGGACTCTGAGCCACGTAGTTTGGGTGCCAGCTGTACAACGTGCTACTTTTATTGTTTTTGAATTTGGCTGGGTGACTTTGGGCCAATGACAAGGAGGTTGGGAGTTCTAGCCCTGCCTCAGGCATGAAAGCTAAGAGGGTGATTTTGGGGCCAACACCAGGAGACGGGGAGTTCTAGTCCCCCCCCCTTACGCAGAGAAAGCCGGTGGGGGAGCCTCGGGCCAGTCGCGATGTCCTCCTCCGTGAAAGGAATTGGCTTATTTTGTGACTGTCTCCTCCTCCCAGCGCTTCCTTGCCAAATCCACCCCAGCCCGCTGAAGCGCTCCATGTCGCTCATCCCCACGGGACAGCAGGTCCCCAGCGAGTGGATGAACGTGGAGGAGATGGGGGCCCGGCAGGCCTTCATCTCCAGCGGGGAGCACGCGCCCCTCTCGCCCCAGAGCAGCGTGGCCTCCTCAGGCAGCGAGCAGACGGAGGAGCCGCCCAGCAGTCGGAACACCTTTCAGGAGGACGGCAGCGGCATGAAAGGTACGGCGGGGGCTGGAGGGGGCCGCGGGATCAGGCCCACCGCCCGGCTCTGCCTGGCTTGCGTAACTCCAGCCCTGGGATCTGAGGGGTCAGCCGAGCCCCTGGGCCTTCCCAGACTCCTTCAGGGTTTGGGATGCAGGAGACACACAGGTGGTCCTTGGCTCACAGCGGTTCATTTAGTGGCCGTTGAAAGTTACGAGGGCACCCGGCCACCGTTGCAACATCCTCGTGGTCACGTGACCCAGACGCTTGGCAACTGGCATGTACTTAGGACGGTTGCCATGTCCCCAGGTCATGTGATCCCCTGTTGCGACACCCTGACAAGCAAAGTCAGCGGGGAAGCCAGATCCACTTAATAACCAAGTGACTAACTCAACAACTGCGGTGATTCACTTAACGGCTGGAAAGGAAGGGCATAAAATGGGGCAAAACTCCCTTAACAACTTTCTCGCTTAGGAACAGACGATTTGGGCTCAAATTATGGTCGTAAGTCAAGGACTTAAGTGTGTGCCACTTCAGTGGGTTCTGTAAGCCAGTTACTTAAGGAGGCATCCAGAAATACATTTGAAGGAGGGGGCCTTCTTAGCCTCGATTTGGCTGTCCCGAACGTTGCACCAGAGATTGTGAAGACGGGGGTGGGGGGCGGGGGGCTCTTGCAGCCCCAGCATGGAGACTTGGTAGACCTTGAGCAGACCCTGCCCTCGAAGCAGCCCTAGAAAACTCAATAACTTCTTACTTTGCCCCAAAAATCTCCCCTTGAACTTCTCTTGGGGGGCTGCGTGTGGCCCTGTTGGTTGGAGACCAGCAGCCTGCTTCCCTGGGGGGGGGGTCTTCTCCAGGAAACGGGGCTTTTGGGGCAGGGTTCTTAAGGCCTTGGTGCTTCCCCACAGATGTTCCCTCGTGGCTGAAGAGCCTCCGTCTCCACAAATACGCAGCCCTTTTCTCCCAAATGACTTACGAAGAGATGATGACTCTCACAGAGCAACATCTGGAATCGCAGGTATTGTTTCCCGTTCCTCTGACTTTGGTCGCAGTGGCACCCCCCCAAAATGCAACGCCGTGCACCGTTTTGGGGGCCAGTCTGAAGACGCAGATATGTCCCTCCTATAAAGGCTGGGGGGCAGATGTGTGTCTGAATTCCCTTTTTTAACCCTCTTCTCCTCCTTCTCCTCTTTCTTCCCCGAACAGAATGTGACCAAAGGAGCGAGGCACAAAATTGCCTTAAGTATCCAAAAGTTGCGCGAAAGGCAGAGTGTCCTGAAGTCCTTGGAGAAGGTAAGGCCTGGGGTTCCATGGGTGGTCCAAATGGTTTAGAGCAGTGTTTCTCAACCTTGGCCACTTGAAGATGTCTGGACTTCAACTCCCAGAATTCCCCAGCAGTGGTTAGGACAGTGTTTCTCAACCTTGGCCACTTGAAGATGTCTGGACTTCAACTCCCAGAATTCCCCAGCAGTGGTTAGGACAGTGTTTCTCAACCTTGGCAACTTGAAGATGTCTGGACTTCAACTCCCAGAATTCCCCAGCCAGCATTCGCTGGCTGGGGAATTCTGGGAGTTGAAGTCCAGACATCTTCAAGTAGCCAAGGTTGAGAAACACTGGTTTAGAGCAGGGCTTTTCAACCACAGACCCCTGGGGGGGCTGTGATGTCACAAGAGGGTCCTTGAAGGCTTGAAGAAATGTTAACGATTTAAATCTGAAGTCTTGTGGTGTCCGTGGGGAAGAAAAGGTTGAGAACCACTGCCCTAGCCCCATGTTTCTCAAACCTGGAAATTTCAAGATATGTGGACTTCAACTCCCAGAAATACTCCGCCAACTGGCAACTTTTAAAGACTTGTGGACTTCAATTCCTAGAATTCCCCAGCCAGCCAGCTGTTCTGACTGGGAATTCTGGGAGTTGAAGTCCACAAGTCTTAAAGTGACCGAGGTTGGTCACCCTTAGTTTAGAGAGAGTTTCTCTAAACATTCAGAAATTATCTCAGGAAATACTTGGTTTTCCTGCAAGTGGAAGCACACTTGTTGTTGATGTTGCTTGCCTCGGCATAGGATGTGTGTGTGTGTTTTGGGAAGCTGTGTGAGTTGTGTTGCTGTTTGTTTGCTGCTGGCAGAGAGTTGTGTCACTCAGCTGTTGGGTCAGAATGCTGGATCAGAGCCAGCAGTTGCTAAGCAGATGCAGGAAAACCCGCCCCCTTGTTTCCAGCTGTTGTGGCTGAAAAACGAATTTCAACAACTGTAGAGTCAGGCTGAAGCATGAGGGAAGCGAAGGGGGTCGGAAAGCCCTTCATTCATGCCTAAGTAAAGATTTCCCTCGGCCTCCTCCCCCCTCCTTTCTCCCCCCCCCTCTCCAGGACGTTTTGGAAGGGGGCAACCTATGGAACGCACTCCAGGAACTGCAGCAGATCCTCACCACCCCCATCAAGGCCTTCCACACTCTGCATGCCGCGTCCGCCTCCAAGGAGGCCCAGCCACTGGCAGCTGAGCCGAGGGGGGCCCCCACGCTGGGCCTGGAGAAAAGCAGCAACGAGGACAAGGAAGCCACCGACGACCCCTTCCCGCCCCCAACAGGCTCCCCGTGCGACGGAGAATCCGGAGCGGCACCGATCGCCGAAGGGGACATTGCAGGCCAGTTCACTCGCGTGATGGGTAAAGGTGAGCTCTTTTGAGGGGGGGGGGTCAGGCCTTTTTTCAGCGAGGCCTCCAAGGAGGCTAGAATGAGGGGGCTGTGCTGTGGGTCTCTCTGCCCCATAAGAAACGCTCTTAAGCTACTCTTGGCATTCCCAGAGTTTTGAGGATTGATGAGGTTCCTTTGAGGAGTTGAGGTTTGTTATTGATAGAAGGGAATCCTTCGTGCTGTCTGAGCTGGGTGGTTTTCTTCCAGACGTTTCAGGACCCAACTAGGTAACGTCATCAGTGGTAGAAGCGAGTGGGGTTTGTGGAGAGGAGGAGGAGGAGGAGGAGGAGGATAACTGGGTTGCTGTCTGAGCAGATGTTTTTTGGCCCATCTAGGTGACGTCATCAGTGTGCTCTGAGCCTGGTTGTCAGTGCACTGATGATGTCACCACTTTCACTTTCACTTTACTTTCACTTTATCAAGATTTGAATGCCGCCCACTCCCTAGAGACTCAGGGCGGCTGATAGATAAACGGGGGAGGGGGACATATAAAACTTACAAAAGAACAAACATTAAAATTACACAACATTCATACAGTCTTAGAAAGGGGCTGGATAAAAATCAACAGTTATTTATTTATTTATTTATTTATTATTTATTTATTTGTCTTGTATGCCACCCACTCCCGGAGGACTCCGGGCGGCTCACAAAAGACAAGGGAAAGGGGGGGAACGAGACAAAGACAACATATTAAAAACAAAACCAACATTCACAATTTCCGTGGAGGTAGATGCTTCTCAGCTCCCCCCAGCCTGCTGGAGCAGCCAGGACTTGGTGGCTTTGCGGAAGGCCGGGAGGGTAGTGAGGGTCCGGATCTCAACAGGGAGCTCGTTCTAGAGGGCTGGAGCTGCAACAGAGAAGGCTCTCCCCCGGGGGGTCGCCAGCCAACATTGGCTGGCAGATGGAATCCGGAGGAGACCTAACCTGTGTGATCTAATTGGTCTGAGGGAGGTAATCGGCAGGAGGCGGTCTCTCAGGTACCCAGGTCCGATGCCATGTAGGGCTTTATAGGTAGCGACCAGCACCTTGAAGCGGATTCGGAGACTAATAGGTAGCCTATTCATTATCCAACAGTTGGATAATGAAACGTCTTCAGGAGAACCACGAAGCTCAGAGGGCATCAAGGACCCTACAGATGTTCCTTATTGTTCCTTTACATTGAATTGGGCTTCTGGTTTCCCAGCCTTGGTTTTAGTGGCACATAGGTTGGAGAAACCATCTCCCTCTCTCCGTAACCATTTCCCCCTCCTTTCTCGCAGTATGCACGCAGTTGCTCGTCTCCCGGCCAGACGAGGAGAACATCACCAGTTACCTCCAACTGATCGAGAAGTGCTTGATGCACGAGGTGAGCCTGGGCATTACAGGAGGCCCGGAGGGTGGCCATTGTCTTGAGACCGCTGCTTTTCTTCCCCCTTTCCCAACATGGCTGCCTCTCTCTCTCTCTCCCCTCCCGCCAGGCCTTCACCGAGACCCAGAAAAAGCGCCTCTTGTCCTGGAAGCAGCAGGTCCTGAAGTTGCTCCGGACCTTCCCGAGGAAGGCCGTGCTGGACATGCAGGGCTATCGCCCCCAGAAAGGGTAAGTCTCTGGGCACCGCTGGGTTAAAATGCCAGCCTGGCATCCCATCGGGCACAAGGAGCTTCCTAGCGATGGAAAATCTGGCAAGGTTGACTTAAGAAGCAGATGCTGGGTAGAAATAGAGCCACTTTCCATTGGTTACTCCAGTGCAGTGTTTCTCAACCTTGGCAACTTGAAGATGTCCGGACTTCAACTCCCAGAATTCCCCAGCCAGCATTCGCTGGCTGGGGAATTCTGGGAGTTGAAGTCCGGACATCTTCAAGTTGCCAAGGTTGAGAAACACTGTCCTAGACACTGAATTGTTCATACGTGAATGCTGACTGGGGAATTCTGGGAGTTGAAGTCCGGACATCTTCAAGTTGCCAAGGTTGAGAAACACTGTCCTAGACACTGAATTGTTCATACGTGAATGCTGACTGGGGAATTCTGGGAGTTGAAGTCCGGACATCTTCAAGTTGCCAAGGTTGAGAAACACTGTCCTAGACACTGAATTGTTCATACGTGAATGCTGGCTGGGGAATTCTGGGAGTTGAAGTCCGGACATCTTCAAGTGGCCAAGGTTGAGAAACACTGTCCTAGACACTGAATTGTTCATACGTGAATGCTGGCTGGGGAATTCTGGGAGTTGAAGTCCGGACATCTTCAAGTTGCCAAGGTTGAGAAACACTGAGCTAAATATTGTGACAAGCGAAGGGCACGTTCTGGATGTCTTTTGTCACTTTGTGGTGTGTCTTCCTGCCACGCGAGTGACACTTCGGGGATCCTTTGCGGGAAAGATGGAACCAGAGCGGTGTCAGAACTATTTCCGAAGCCGCCAGTTTAAACTCCTGAGAGCCTTGTCACCGGTTGCTTTTGAAAAACTGGATTTAGTTAAACAATAGAAATGGATTTTTATTTATTTTTTTGCTTCAAAATGACAGAGTTTTTTTTTGTTGAAGGAATATTTCCATACTTAACAGAAACTGTCACTGTAGTAAAAAATAAAGAACCTGCAAATTTAGTATTTAGTATTTATTGTTCTTGTATGCCGCCCACTCCCGAAGGACTCCGGGCGGCTTACAATAGACAAAGGAAGGGGATAAATAGACAAATAGACAAACAACAATTTAAAATACACAACATTCATAGTTCCCGTGGGGCTGGCTATTTCAACATCCCCACAGCCTGCCTGAACAGCCAGATCTTTGTGGCTTTGCGGAAGGCCGGGAGGGTAGTGAGGGTCCGGATCTCCACGGGGAGCTCGTTCCAGAGGGCTGGAGCTGCAACAGAGAAGGCTCTCCCCCGGGAAGTCGCCAGCCGACATTGGCCGGCAGATGGGATCCGGAGGAGGCCTAGTCTGTGCCCCTGCGATTGTGAGATTGCGATATGCCAGTGAAAACGGCTTGCTTTGGATCCTTTTTGAAAACGAGGCTTCATTGACACACATCCTTCTGCAGAGAGGGGAGATTTGGGGCTCCTTCCTTGCGGCTCCTCCTGGCTGAGGTCTCCTTGGCTAACTTTGCCGTTTGCCATTTGGATGGGGGGGGTCAGTTTGATAGCTGGCTGCTATCAAATAGAAGCAGGGAGGGAGGGAGGGCACCGTGGCTCCCAATTGTTAAGTGAGTTTGCACCATCTTACGACCTTCCTTGCCAAAGTTGTTAAGTGAGTCACTGCAGTTGATAAGTTAGTAACTTGTTTGTTAAGTGAATCTGGATTCCACGTGGACTTGAGTCCATAAATATGAACCAGTTGAAATTATCTGGATTTGATCTCATGACCCAGGGGGGGGATACAGCCACGGTTGCATGAAAAGGGCTCATGAGTCACGTTTTCCATGTTGTGACAATTTTTGAACAAATGGTTGTAAGTCAAGGACTATGGGTACCCTCCCTGTGGCCCCTTCTCCCATGCAGGATGCCCGGTGGAGGCTCCTTAGATCTGCCCTCTCCTTGGTGAAGCCCCCCTGGCAGCCTTGGAGGGCGGGGGGGGGCAGAGGGGGGCTTCCGAGGGCCCTTGAGGGAGGGGCTCCCATTGGTCCTCTCAGCTTCAGGGGCAGACGGTGGCATCGCTTTGGGTGGCAAAGCAGTGCCAGTCCCGATGGCGGCCCAGCCACCGGTAAGATTGACGTTCCTCTCCTGTGTTCCTCCAGGTGGGCCTTTGGCTCCAACTCTCTCCCCATAGCTGGATCTGTGGGGGTGGGGGTGGCCCGCCGAGGACAGAGGCAGTTCCAGATGCCCCCCCGTGCCATCCCCCCAAGCCGCATGGGGATCCTGAGTCCGGTGGGGATCGGAGGGGTCTCCCCACGGCACGGACTGACCAGCCCGAATCTGGGGAGCCAAGGTCGGCAGGTGAGATCCGGTTCGATTTGGGAGGATAGCATCCGAATGTCTCGAATAGCAGCCGGCCGAGAGGTGCCAACGAGCTTCTCCCCTTTCCCTTAGAACCTCTGGTTTGCCAATCCCGGGGGCAGCAACAGCATGCCTGGCCAGAACCGCAGCTCGGTCCAGCGGACCCACTCTCTGCCCGTCCACACCTCCCCTCAGGCCATCCTCATGTTCCCACAGGGTGAGTAAGCCGGACCCAATGCCTGTCCCCTGCGTAGGAGGCCTCCGTCTTTGTTCCGCGGTGGGGGGTCTTTGGGAAACATTGCTCTCGGGATCGGGTTTTGGGCCCTTCCTTAAGCCCCTTGGGTCTTTGGGCAAAGGTCTGCCAGGGGCTTCCCCCCCCCCCAATCCTCTTTCCTCTCCCTCTTCCTTTCCGACTTGAGCAAATGTATTTCCCCCTGAGCGTTAGCCAGAAGCGGTGCCATTCCCCTCTCCGGGGAACGCCAGAACCGCCCACAGCTGTGCCTGATGGTTCTTCTCCCCATCCCTCCAACCTCTCAGATTGCCAGCTCCCTGGAACGGATCTGGAGATCAACCCCACCTTGGAGTCCCTGTGCCTGAGCATGACGGAGCACGCGCTGGGCGGTAAGGAGCCCTGGGCTCGCCAGATCGGGAGGGTGGGTTGGGGTCGGCCAAGGAAGGCCAGCGATGGGTTTGCACCGAGGGGGCCGTGATCCTTGTGAAGGCGTGGGATTGGGGGACCCCCATGTCCACGTTCCCCCGAGGCTGAAGGGCCAGTCAGCTTGGTCTCCTTGGAGGGTTGGGGGGCAGAGACGAGAAGTAGGGCCAAGAAACATCAGTTTGACCTTCTGAAGGAAACGTGGATATGAATCTAAGCAATGCAGCCAGTCCTCGACTTACAGCAGTTAGTTGGGAGAAGGGCGGCATATAAATCGAATAAACCCCAAACCTCAAGCCATTGTCCAAGGTTGGACAGGCTGCTCTCCCCTCTTGTTGACACCCAAACTGAACAAACTCAAAAAGATTCCCAGGACATCAAAGCACACACACACACACACACACACACACACCCGCCTCCCCTGTTGAAAATGAACCCTGTGCCCCCTCAGTGCTGCCCCTTGACCTCTGCCCCCCCCCCTCTCTCTCTCTCTCGCAGATGGCACGGACAAGACCTCAACCATCTGAAGAAGCTGGATCTGCGGGCATATTCCTGAGAAGCTTTAGGATGGCTGTTTTATTTTTTCTCCTCCTCCCCCCCCCCCATTCCTTTTGTTTTTTTTGTTTTAAGCCCCTCCCCCAGGGGTATGTCACTACGGGGGTAGGTGAATAATTTTTTTTTGTTTTCCTTTGACCTCCCCCCCCTCCTCATCCCCCCCAAAAATCGCCCTTCTCCAGCGTTCCTTAGCAGCCAGAGGAAGAGAGGAGAAAAAACGGTCACTACAATCTTTACCATCTTGTCTTCTAATATTTTTTTTCCTAATTTTTTTTTTATTATTCTTATAACTTCAGATATTGGATTTAATATTTTTGATGTACAGGGGAGGGGGGGGCGGCCTCCCCCTGTTGAAGGTGCAGACGCGGGGGCCTAAATTAGGCCCGGTATAATTTCCGATTTTGGTTTTCCTCCCTTCCTTCCCGGTGCCTCCCCCCCCCTCCCAGGGACAGGGAAGGTGACCCCCCCCCCCTGAGTGGAACCAGAGGTCACACTGGAAGACCCCCCTCCCCTCGCAGTGGGGATGGGGGAGGGACGGGGGGAGGGACGAGAGGGCCGTTTTCCCGGGGAGTCCTGGGTCAGAAGAGCAGGGAGGAGGAGGAGGAAGAGGAGGGAAAGGGTGCAGCAGGTGAC
The DNA here is from genome assembly GCF_051295495.1 of Thamnophis sirtalis. Lineage (NCBI taxonomy): Eukaryota > Metazoa > Chordata > Lepidosauria > Squamata > Natricidae > Thamnophis > Thamnophis sirtalis. Next base: position 1,004,853 of record NW_028261393.1, read on the forward strand.
TTAAACCATTTTAAAAGTGCCTCTAATACTTGCTTCTACCAAGAGTGGTGATGGGGTGGGAGGGGGGACCCCAGGGAAAGGCCCAAGGGAGGGGGGGTGTTATCCAGCACACAATTTGTTTTGTTCATTTTATCCTCTTGAAAGCCACCGCCTCTTTTGGGGACCCCGACAGACAGACAGAGTAGCCTAGGCCAGTGTTTCTCAACCTTGGCTACTTGAAGATGTCTGGACTTCAACTCCCAGAATTCCCCAGCCAGCGAATGCTGGCTGGGGGATTCTGGGAGTTGAAGTCCAGACATCTTCAAGTGGCCAAGGTTGAGAAACACTGTCCTAGACACTTCCCCATCTTCAAGTGGCCAAGGTTGAGAAACACTGGCCTAGGCGTCTCCCAGGAGTAGCATGGGACTTTTTTTTCTTTTAACCCCTTCAGTTCCTGCCCAGTCAGGCTTTTGTGTCCCCCCCCCTCCCTTCCTTCCTTTTTTTAAACGTGGCAGTATTAAGCCTAGTTCTGTTGAAGCAGTTTGGGAGGATCGGAGATCCCCCCCGTTTAGGTTTCAGAAGCCGGATTCTCAGTTGAGCTGATTTTTTTGAGTTCCTGGCATGGGTTCCAGGCTCCCTTCCTTTTCCCCTTCTCTCCACCCCCCCCCCAACCCCAGGCTGTGGAAGGGGGCAGGGTGCGGTGGGGGGTGAACGGTTGGGACCACCCGTGCAGCATCTCCCCAAACCTCTCAAAAAGCTTTTCTCTCCTCCTCCAGTCACTTGGGATAATTGTGTGTCTTCCTTTGTCGAGAGGGACGGTGGGGGAGGTAGGATCAGGGCAAACTGGCCATAGCAACAGGGGTGGGTAAGTGTGGGTGGGTGGGTGGGCTTCCCCTCCACCCACAGGGTTTCCTGGTACTTAGCAAAGGCGAGGAGGAGGAGCAGCCGGGCTGAATTTGCAAAGCTGGGCAGAAGGCTGGCAGGCAAGTGAGCCAGGAACCCTGGATCATGGCTGCAAATTGGGGGCAGGAAAGACGTTGGGGACACATCCGAGTGGGCTACAAGGGGTGTGAGGGGTGGCTGTGCAGGAGACCCTGACTCTTATGGGGGTTGGGCACCACCCCCCACCCCCTTTCGCACCTCTTCTCTAGCCCCCTTGTTTATGGTTTCCCAATTTTCAATAGCTTTACTACAGGAGGGAGGGGAGGGCATTACTTCCCCTCCCGCCCCCCCCTCCCTGCCCAGCCTCATCCCCTTCCCCAAGGAGGCCGTGCCAGGAAGGACAGGGCAGAGGTGGGCTTTTCAAATGGAGGTAAGCAGGGTGGGAGTCGAGCGAGGGTGGGGGCTCCACAACCAGGGGGCTGGGAAAGTTTACCCAAGTAAGGTGGGGGGTGGGGGTGGTGGAGGGGGCCGGCCCGTGGGTTCTGCCCCCTCCAACTGGGCACGGTGCCCCTGCTGGGGTGGGTGGGTGGCAGCGTCCCTTGGCAGCCCCTTCCCCACCCACCAGCCAGTTCCTAGGTACCGAATCCTCCTGGCCGCATCCCCTCTGCTCTCCCACTCCCCCCCGTTTGAAGCCTGCGGAGCCTTTTTCCAAAGTGTGTCCCGAGAGAGAGAGAGAGAGAGAAGTGTACAAAAGAACAGAAGAAAAAGACGGGGGAAAAAAGAAAGAAACCAGGGAGAGCTACTGTATTTCTAAAGAAAAAAAAAGAAAAGTAGAGAGAGACAAGGTTTCCTGTTTGAAATAGAAATGTTATTTTAGATACATTTTATTATGAATAACTTTTGTTATGACTATGGCTGGTAACCATGAAATACGTTATTTAAAAAAAGAAAAACACAACACACGCAAAATGTTTTACAAAAAAAAAAAGAAAAAAAAAAGATCAAATTCTGACTTTAGATTGCTTTGTTTCGGATTTCCTTTTGCTGCTTTCCACCCCCCCACCCCCGTCCCCCCCACCCTCCCTCTCCCTGGTTTTTTGTTTTTTTGCTTTGTAAAAGGCACATACAGAATTTAAGCATTAGTCCTTTTTTATTAACCTCTATGATAAAGCTGTGCTTATTTTGTATTATTTTTTTAAAACGCTTGGTTTATTGGGGCTGGGGAGGGGGGGGGTTTCCTCCCAATCGGAAAGAGGGGCTGGAGAGGTTTAGCAGGGGAGGGGGGGTCTGCTAAAAGGCTGCCTTGCTCTACCACTGGGGGCCCCCCAGGGCAGTGGGCTCAAATGAGATGGATCCAGTCGTCTGGATTTCCTCTCTGCCGTTCACCCCCTTCTCTGGGGTGGGAGGCGTTTATTTAAAGGGGGGTATTCTGACCACCGAGGAGTCGCTTCTGTTTGGGGAGAATCTGGGTGGTTTGAAGGAAGAATTCTTCGGACCGACCGATGAGCCCACATGGGGAAGGGTCCGCTGGGAAAGAGCAGCTCCGCAGGGGAAGGTCCAGTGAAGTGGATTTATTGCTAAGGGCCTTTGCACGGGAATCTTCCCAAGAGTCGATGAGGGTCAACAAAATTCAGTGTGTTTGGGGGGGGGTGTGTGTTGGACTTAGTTCACTTGTGGTCATGTAGGGATGCTAGGCTGGTACCTCTTTTAACTCCACCGCCCACCCCGCAGGTTGCTGTTTACAGAGTCTGCCTCTTGCCCCCAACAATCTTGGCCCCCTTTTTACCCACCTCAGAAGGATGGAAGGCAGAGTCAACCATGGAGCCGGTCAGGATTGAACTCCTGGCAGTTGGCAGAATTAGCCTTCAATGCCGCACTAACCACAGCTCTTCATGGCACCTCCTAGCACAGCATTTCCCAAGTGTAGGGACTTCTACTCCCAGAAGGCTCGTCAATGGACATGATGGTGGTGGAATTCTGGGAGTTGAAGTCCACAAGTCTTAAAGCAGCCAAGGTTGGATGGACATCCCACTCTATAGGGATTCACCTTTTGAAATTACACTCCTGCGTTTGACCTGGAGGAGTCTCGGGGGTCCATGGGGTGGGGGCTTGTGGTTTTCCCGTGGGGCAATGCCCTCCTTGTTTCATGGTGGGGTGATCGCTCAGGCCAATGCTTCCCCCAAAACCCCAGACAGCCTCCCTGAATGCGGGGTCCTTGGTGCTCCTCCTGCAGACATTTCATTACCTAACTAGGTAACATCATCAATCTAAGTGCTGGTGACGCTGACTAGTTTGGTCGTGAAACATCTGCAAGAAAACAAGCTCGGAGAGGACCGAGGGCCCCTCGTGTCGGACCCGGAGCTACAAATACCCTCCTTCCTTGGAATCTCACTAAACTCCCAAGGGCCCCGTTTGCAAGTCCCTCCCAACTTTGGACAGTCGTTGAGCGAGTGGTCGCAACTGGAGGACATCCGTATTGGGAAAGCAGGGACAGCGGAGGATCTTTCTGGAAATTTCTTCCTCTGGACAGGAATTCTCGGGGAGGGTCTCAAACGCGCTTGGCCCTCGTGGCAACTGTGCCTCCGTTTAAAGCCCCCCCCCCGTTGTGATGGGTGAGGAGTTTGTGCATGTGACTCCAGCCAATTGGAGGGGGGGGATTTTATCCCAAATTTGGAAAGCCAAATGGGGGGGGGCACTTTTCACCCAAGGGGCTGGCTCAGGAACTCTGTGTTTCTCAACCTTGGCTACTTGAAGATGTCTGGACTTCAACTCCCAGAATTCCCCAGCCAGCGAATGCTGGCTGGGGAATTCTGGGAGTTGAAGTCCGGACATCTTCAAGTTGACAAGGTTGAGAAACGCTGCTCTAGGAAGTCAGCCTTGGTTCTATGGCCCCCCTCCCTGGCAGCTGCCCAGTGCCCCCCCCTCCCCATGTCTTGGCAACACACACACATCTCTTGGACCCCCCCCCCTCCTTGCCTGCTCAACCAGGTCAGCCCTTCTTGACCGGTAGAGGCGGGTCTCCATTTTTTGGGGTGGTGGTGTTCCCCTCCCAAAAATCAAAGCCTGCCTCTAGCCCCCCACCCCCTTCTTTACAGGCTGCTCGGACACCTGTTCCCATCAACCCTGGTTTTTCAGAGTGGAGGAGGAAGGTTTGGGGGCTCCCTCCCCCCCCCCGTGTGGCTGTGAAGGCTGGGCCCCCCGAGACCAGCTCTTGAGGGGCAGCTGGGCAGCCCCCTGCCCAAGGTTAAAGAGGGAAGTCCAGCCTGAGGCACAGTGGAGCAAGGCGGCTTTAATGTTGACACAACAATAGAGAGCAACAGGTTGAGCCCAGAGGGCCTCCCGGCGTTTCGGGATCTGCGGCTCCTCGTATCTTGTCCCTCGGAGGGAGGCGGTTCCCTCTGCTGCCCTGCGGCCCCCCCCAGGATTCGGGGTGCTCTCGAGGTCTCCCCAGAACAGCAACTACAGGTAGTCCCCCACTTATGACCACAATCTTTCTGTTGCCAAGCAGGGCAGGCGAATTGCGCCTCATTTTACGAGCTTTCCGCCCACGGTTGTTAAGTGAATCACTGCTGCTGTTAGTAACAGGGCTGTGAAGTGTGGATCTGGCTTCCCCTTTGACCCTTCTCAAGACGGTCGCAAAAGGGAAATCGCATGACACGGCAACCGTCATAAATGCGACCCGGTTGCCAAGCATCCAAATTTTGATCGCGCGACTGCGGTGTGTGCGTTTTGTGCTGCAGTGACTGTGTTAAGCAACGGTCGTCACTTTTTTTTGGCGCTTCAGTCGGTCGCTAAGTGAACCGCTGTAAGTCGAGGACTACCTGTCCAACTTGGAGGAATGGAAGAAAGGCGGGATTGTGCCCGAGGAGGAGCTCCAACTTGTCTTCCTTCCCGACGTTTGTGCCTGGCTTGGAAACGGCCCTGAGCCCCCCTCCCCAAATGTTGTGCTTTTTCTCGGGAAGGAAGCAGGGGGGGGGGGGGGCAGGCTGTAGAGCCCCTCGGCAAGAGCCCCCCCCCCTGGGGGCAGGAGCTCCCGTCTAGCGGGGGGCTCAGGCCTTTGATGCTACGAATTCCGGTTAACCGGAAGTCCTCATTTTTTTGCTCTGCCATGCAAAGATCGGGGGCCTCCTCCTCCTCCACAGCCCAAAGTCTCTACCACCCTAGATTTTGCACCCAGACTGGGAAAAAGGCACCCACAAACACCCTTGTGCTCACAAGCCCGAAAAGGCGTGGAGGGAGATGGGCCCGCTCTCTCCGCCCAAATCCTTCCCGGGTGTGCCAGGCTCCGTGCTCAGCGTTTCCAGCCAGCATGCTGCTCGGAGTACCGGAAACGGGCAGCCACCTACTCTGGAGAATGCCAGGCGGGAGAAGGTGGGTTCAGAAGTAACAATTGTCCTCCAAAGAAAGGCAGGTAGACCCCGGAGGCCGATCAGCGGTTGGGGGTCGGCTTCAGGTGCCCCAGGTATCCAGGCGCCGCACCCTCACCCTCTGCTTGTAGTGGTACTCTTTCAGGTACTCCTTCAGCGCCCGGGGCAGCGGCAGGTGCCCGATGCCGTCGTACGTGGTGCAGCAGCTCAGCACGGCCCGGCAGAGGTGCTGCAGGCCGAAGGGGAAGGTGCGGTGGACGGGGATGGAGAGCAGCGGCTCGAAGAACATGCAGACGCTCGGGTCCTTGTAGTGCTCCAAGAGGCCGCTGACGGTGGGCGCGTGGAAGACGCTGGGGTCGTGGACGTCGAAGCTGAAGTTGTGGTTCCACTGCTCGATGCGGGCGTGGAGGGAGCGGCCGTAGCGCCGGAAACTCACGGAGAAGAGGTAGTCTTCCTGGGCCGAGTCCCGCAGGAGGAAGGTGCCCTCCGGCTTGCCCTCCAGCAGGGACTCGGCTTCGTAGCGGTCCATCACGCCCCAATAGCAGGGGAGCTGCGTCAGCTGCAGCAGATCAGGCACCAGGCAGTGGATGTAGTCGATCTGGGTGTGCGCCCGCAGGCCGTCCCGGACCTCCGGCAGCCCGGCCAAGGCCGACTCCAGCTCTTCCTCCTCCTCCTCCTCTTCCTCCTCCTCTTCCTGCTCATCAGTGGCGGTCAGCACAGCCCGGCCTGGCCCGGTTAGCTCGCTCATGCCGTGGGCGAGCTTCGGCCCCAGTTTGTACAGGGGGTTGATCTGCGCCGTCACCTCGAAGGTGTGGATCAAGGCGTCTGGCGGGGGCTCCACGCCCTGCTCGATGCTGATGCGGCGGCGTTCCCTCAGGCGGTCGTCTTCGTCCTCGGGGGGCAGGGCAGCCAGGCCCTCGTGCTCAGAGACGGGCACCGTGTGCTGCTTGATCAGCTCCCAGGTATGGGCCAGCTCCGAGCCCGGCGGGAAGGGGCAGGTGTCCAGCATCAGCTCCCGGAGGTGAATTTTGCGCTGGGAAGAGAGGTCCGGCGAGCGCGGGAGGCTCTTGATAGGGAAGCACTGCCCCACGGCGGCCTGCAGCTTCTGCCGCAAGGAATGGCCCAGCCCCTTGGAAGGCTCGGGGTCTGCCCGCCGTGGGCCCGCCGTGGCTGGCCCCACTTTGGACGAGGGAAGGTTGAGTCTCTCCGAGGCGTGGCTCGGTCGGGACTTCCCACGGCCACCCCTACGGCTGCTGGTGCCGCCATCCGGCTTCACTTTGGGCCGAGCCCCCGCTGTCCTGTGACATGGCCCCCCAGGCAGGGGGCACGCTGGAGGGCCGGCGCTCCTCCCAGGCACTGGATGAGCCACCTCTTGCTCTTCAGCGGGTGCGGCAGACCGACAGGGCCGCGACGGTGCCGACCTGGGGAAGAAAATGGAGCCGTGTCATTAGCAGCCCGTCAACAAGAGGAAATCACGAATGCACCAGGACAGAGTGAGAGATGGTCCTTGGCTTACGACAGTTCACTGAGTGACCGTCCAAAGTTACCACAGCACTGAAAAAAGTGACTTACGACCTTTTTTCCACACAACTGTTGCAGTCTCCCTGATCAAAACCACTTGGCCACTGACTCACATTTGTGGTGGTTGCAGTGTCCCCCACCCCCCCTCGGGTCACCTGATCCCCCTTTGCAAGCTTTGACAAGCGAAGTCCAATGGGGAAGCCAGATTCACTTAACGACCAGGTTACTAACTTAACAACTGCCCCTAACTGGGAGAAGAAAGGTGGCAAAATGGGGTAAAACTCACCTAACTAATCTCTCACTTAGCGACAGAACCGTTGGGCTCGCCTGTGGTCGTAACCGGCAAAGGGCTGCCGTTTGTCTGAACCGCTTTCTCGACCTCAGCAACTTGGAGCTGGGTGGAGGTCAGCTCCCAGAATTCCTAAGCCGGCTGGGGGATTCTGGGAGTCGAAGTCCACTCCGCTTCACGTTGCTGACTTCGATTTGCTCCCAATGGCCCTTCTGCCCTGTAATGCCAGTCATACTTGGTCCGCATGATTGGGGCGCAGAGCAATGTGGGAACCCAGCCAATTGCCAATAATCGTGGTTTAGCACAGCCTGCAGATGGATGTTGGGTTAGCAGGAAGGTTCCTCACCCTCCAGGGGTCTCTTTCTGGGCCTGGGGTCTCAGAGGGGCCTCCTCGCCAGCTGGGTGCCCGTCTCAAACCAGACCTGGTGGGATGGCACAATGGGGAGACTCTGCAATACACAGGGTGCCCCGGGGGGTGGGGGGGCAAAGGGGAAGCGTGAGGAACTCCCACCCAGGACCATGGTTATCCTCTCCCCGCCATCCTCCTCCTCCTCCTGCCCCCCCAAAATCCAAAGAAGCACCCTGTGAGTTTCTGGTGCCAAGAGCTGCCAAGGAGGCGAGGCGTCCTTCTCTCCCGACTGGCAGCTTCATGGGAAGGGATGGGCTTTGGGGTGCCAGAGTGGCTGGACTGGTTTGCCCGAGAAGGTGCCACCTGGCAGGTTTTGGCATCCGAGCATCACGCAGCCCTCCTCCTCCTGCCCCCTTCCCCTCCAACTCCTGCCACCAGCGGCTCTTTGTACAACAGGGCTCCTAAGGGGGGCTCAGGCCGGGCCCCCTGCCTCCCTCGCCCCCAGGACAGAGCCGGGTTTTGCGGAGGCCGCCTGGGTCGCTTTTAAGCCAGAGAGGAGCCAGTCCTGTGGGGGGGGGGGGGGTTGGGGGTTCCGGAACAGATGCCAACCGCCACGGAGGTCTCGGGGGGGGGGATACCCGGGTTTTCTCTGCAAAGCAGCCCCCCTTTGCAAGGGTCGATCCCCTGGCCAACCCCGGGCGGTCTCCGAAGCCCCCCCTGGCAGGCTAAAAGGGGAGGGGGCGTCTGGGGTGCCTCCCCCGCCCGGCCCTCCCTGTCCAAGCCCCCCGCCCCCGAGACCCTCCTGGGGCTGGGCAGCTTCGCCCCAAAGGGCGCCCGGGAGGGGGTCGTGGTTCTCCCTTGCCAGGGCCGCCCCCAGCCGGCTTCCCAGGGGGGCTCCACGCCCGCTTCCTCCCCCCTCCCGCCCCTCGGGGCCCTCAGCCCCCCCCGTCCGCCCCCGAGACCCCCCCCCCACGCACCCGCCGTCCATGCGCCCCGCCGCCCGCGCGATCCGGAGGGGCTTCGGCCCTGCCAGGCGCTTCCTGGGTGGCGGCACCGAGTGGAAGCGCAGCCGCAGCGCCGCCCCTCCGCCTCGCCTCGCCCGCCCCGCGCAGCGCTGGAGCTGGGCGGGGATGGCTGGCTCGTCCCTCTCCGGAAGGAAGGAGGGAAGGGAAAAAGGGGGGAAGGAGGGAAAGGGACAGAGAAGGAAGGGAAGGAAGGAAAAAAGAGAGAAGGAAGAGAGGAAAAAGAGAAGGAAAGGGGAAAAGGAAAGAAAAAGTGGAAAGGAAGGAAAAGAGAAGGGAAGGAAGAAAGGAAGGAGAGAAGGAAAGGGAAAAAGGAAGGAAAGGAAGGGAAAGAGAAGGAAGGGAATGAAAAAAGGAAGGAGGGAGAGAGGAAGGGAAGAAGGAAAGGAAGGAAAAAAGAGGGAAGGGAGGGAGGAAAAAGAGAAGGGAAAAGGAAGGAAAAAAGGAAGGAGGGAGAGAAGGAAGGGAAGAAGGAAGGAAAGGAAAAAAGGGAGGAAGATGAATAGGAGGATGGAAGGACTTCCATTGAGAAGCCCATAATGCTGGGCAGGGAGGAAGGAGGAGGTTGAAAGAGCTAAGGGACTCCGTTCCCTTGAGAGACCCATAATGCTGGGCAAGGGGGAAGAAGGAAGGCTGGTGCTAGGGGCAGAGGCTCTCTGTGAGGACCGCAGAGGGGCCGGTCCTCATGAAGGAAGCCTGTCTGGGGGGGGGGCAAGAGGCTGCAGAGCCCTCCTTGGAGCCCAGAAGAGGCCCCTCCCTTCTCCCAGCCACCCCTTCGCTTCACCCCCCCACAATCCCCTCGTTGCCTGGTGCCCTTGCCAGGTTCCCTGCCCTCCTGGGGGCCCTTTGGCCCCTCACACCAGGCCAGGGGCTCTGGACCCCTCCCAGAAGGCCCCTTTGCTGAGCAAGCGACCCTCAACGGAGCCCTTAGCGAAGGGGGCTGCAGGAGGCTCCCCACTGGGCTGTGGTCTTCTGCCCCTCCCCAGACCTGGCCTCCAAGCCTCCTCCTCCTCTTCCTCCATAGCATCCCTGTAGACTTCAATGGCCATACGGCCCAAGGGCTGATGGGAGTTGTAGTCCAGCACCTGCGTAGAGAAACCGGCCCTGTCCTCACCACCCCCATATGCCTGAACCCTGAGAACCAAAATCCACCCCTACCTGATGCAGAGAGAAATGTACTCTTTTATTTACGCCAAACTTAGCCACTTTTAAGAGGTGGGGTCTTCAGCTCCCAGAATTCCTCAGCCAGCCACATTCTGGGAGCTGAAGCCCCCGCCTTTTTTTTTTTTTAGGGGTTCAAAAGTTTTATTTCTTTTAAAACAAACATTTCATCATTCCTCAATCAGCAAGACATCGGAGTACAATTTTTTTGTGTGTCAAAATAGTTCTAGTTTACCACCAAATTCTTGTCTAGCCTAATGTATACCCCTCCCTCCCCTCCCCCCCAACCCCCCTCCTCCTTCCCCCCCCCCCGACTTCCCAGAACCCCTACACGGTATGGATTTCTAACAAACACAGTCTAAAATCTATTGGGGAAAAAAGAAATAAAGAAATTAATGACATCTCTACATCAGTGTTTCTCAACCTTGGCCACTTGAAGATGTCTGGACTTCAACTCCCAGAATTCCCCAGCCAGCATTCGCTGGCTGGGGAATTCTGGGAGTTGAAGTCCAGACATCTTCAAGTGGCCAAGGTTGAGAAACACTGTCCTAACCACTGCTGGGGAATTCTGGGAGTTGAAGTCCAGACATCTTCAAGTTGCCAAGGTTGAGAAACACTGTCCTAACCACTGCTGGGGAATTCTGGGAGTTGAAGTCCAGACATCTTCAAGTGGCCAAGGTTGAGAAACACTGCTCTACATTGATCTTAGCTTCTTCTTGCTGAGCTAACTTTAAACAATTTAAATCACTTCTGATCTTAAGCATAGGCTAACTGGAATTTCTTGGTCCCCCCCGCCTCTTGAAGTGGCTAAGGTTGGACCCGCCCGATTCACGCCCAACGTGGGGGACGACCCTCCTCCCCCAAAAGCTCCACGACTGAAAAGCCAAGAAAAGGGACCAAAAGCGGAAATGAACCAAGAAAAGAAACAAGACGTATTTTATTGCAACAGAAAAGGCTTCTATGTACAGCAGGGAACTCCCAGGGCCGAAGCCCCCCACGGTTCCCCCAGCAGGGCCAACTGGCCAGCCTGCGGCTAGTGACGGCAGAGCTGGCGAAAGGACCCTCTGGACCCCCGAAGGGGCCCGGCCAAATCGAGGCCCCCGTGCCTCTCGCGACAGTCCCGGTCCCACCGGAGGGCCTCCGCAGCCGCTCAGTCACTCTCGCTGCTCTCGCTGCTCGACTCCGAAGGGGCGTCGCTGGGGCTGGCCTCGCCCTCCTCCTCCTCCTCGTCCTCGTGGTTGGAGCGGTCGCTGCCGCTGAAGAAGGGGCTGCGGCTGCCCTGGTGGTGGTGCTGCTGCCGCCGGGTGCCGCCCTCTTCGTCGTCCTCCTCCTCCTCGCTGCCGCTCTCCTCATCCGCCTCTGGCCGGCCGCCCTCCGGCTCGGAATCTTCCTCGTCGTCGTCGCTGCCGAAGATCTCCTCTTTGTCTCGCGCAGCCCGCTCGTCCTCCTCGCTCTCCTCGGCCGGGACGCCCTCGCTGGGGGAGCGGGGTTCCTCCTCCTCCTCCTCCTCCTCTTCTTCCTCCTCCTCGGCTTCGCTGGCCTCCTTCTCGCTCTCACTCCCTTTCTCCGGCTCTTCGTCTGAAGTGAAATTTGACAAAAATAACCTTTAAAACGAGAGCCATGCAACTGAATGGCTTGCATCAACTTATTTACTTTGGGTTCCGGCTGCCCTCAAGCGGGCCAGAGAGAAAGGGGCGAAGGGCCGGATGTGGCCCAGCTGGGCTCCCTGGGAAAGTCCACCCACCTGAGCCTCGGGCCTCTTTGCCCAGGTCCATCATCTCCTCCTCTTCCTCCTCCTCCGGTTCGTGGTTCTCCAGCTGGGCTTTGCGGGCTTCCTGCGAGGGAAGCAGAGGTGCTCAGTTCAAGACTCCCTCCCTCCTTCCCTCGACCACGGGGAGGGGCGCTCGGGCCAAGCCCCGGGGCCCCTGTGTGGCCCAGCGGTAGGGTCCCTCTGCCCACTAGGACCCCCAGCCCTACCTGTGCCTCCAGCTCCTTCTCGTTCATGTCCCTGTGTTTCACCACCAGCACCGCGTTGGTGCCCGACTGGACACCGGCCTTGGCTCGCCGTTTGCTGAGCCGGACTCTGCCAGGGGAGGAAAAGGTCAGAGGGGGGGGAGCGGCCTGGGCCCACCCTTGCCAGCATCAGTTCCCCCCCCCCCATGCCCCTTTTATCCGAAGACCCACAGCCACCACTCTTCAAGTGGCAGCATTCGCAAAGCACTGGAAACTGGCTCACAAAACAACCACCAGACCAGGGAGGCTTCCCCACGCTGCTTAGCCTGGCTCCAACTTCTGTTCCCCCACCCCCGCCCCACCCCTGTCCTGCCCAAACTTCCTCCCCCCTCACCTGGTTTCCAGTTCGTTGTAATAGACACCGTCACCCTCACGGAAGATGAAGAAATAATTCTCCTCGTAGCCCTTGCTGGCCTTGTTCTTAACGTTCCAGTTGTACTCCCGAGCAATTTTATACTCATACCTAATTGGGGGGGGAGGGGGGGGAGAGAAAAGGAGGAGAGTTTCACACCCGCTTGGGGAAAATCCACCCCTTCCTAATTCAATTTCCTAAAATTGCTTCTCTTGCTTTTCTTACTTTTTTTACCCCTTATCTGTACCCCCTTCCCTGACTTGGATTGTGAGCCGCCCTGAGTCCCCTTCAGGGAAAATGCAATAAATTCAATTCAATTCAATACCCAAACCCCCTTTTTTTAGGGGGGGGGGTGTCTACTTTGCAACAACAAACCCAGGGAAGAAAAGGCAGGCGGAACATTCAAAGAGAGGATTAAAGGCGTCCCTGCAACTTAACGTTTCTATCCCCTGTTCTGAAGTAGTCACAAAAAAGGAACAACCAACCCAGGAAACCCCATTTCATTTGAATCCTCTGTTGTCATATAACTCTTTGCGTAGGTGTGGGTCACCCCTGGCCCAGTGCATAACAGGGCATGCGCAGCCACGCTGAACCACACAGGAAAAAACAAACTCCATAAACATCCTGATAGTTCCTAACATAACATCCTGATAGTTCGCTCTAGATGTGCCCTATCCAATGACGCCCAGGATTTGACCATATATAGACAGACCTTCCCTGAGCAGTAGATTAGAAATTGTACTTTTACAGGCTGTTTTTAAGCACATGCTGATTGCTCCTCCTGCCTTTGTCCTATCTCAGTAAAAGGGGCTCCCAGACCCCCAATCTGGGTCGCCTCATCCCGAGAAAGATCGTGTCTGTGTCTTTTCTCAACATTGGCCTCATGGACGAACCACGGGAACATGACAATCCTCGACTCTGAAAAGCCGAATTCCAACCGGCTTCCCCCGTGAGACAACGCCCAGCGCCTGAGCTCACGTACACGTCCTCGGGTGTGTAATCCATCTCCTCCTCTTCATCCCGTTTGCGCTTCCGCATGGTGTCGTCCACGGGAAGGAAGTAGGCCACAAACTGGTTGCCCTCTTCGTCCATCATGCCCCTGGAGGCGGAGGGAAAGAGGCGTTAGCAGCTCCTGTTTAACTGTTTAATAAATTTATAGGCCGCCCAATCCCGAAGGACTCTGGGCGGCTTACAGAAATAAAACTTCAAAAATAAATAAATAAAATTAAAATAGAGAGAATAAAAACAGATTAAAAGATCACTTCACACACTCAATCTAGGCGGGGCTGGACCTCATACATCAGGTCAACAGCCCCAGGCCTGCCTGAAGAGCCAGGTTTTGGTAGCCTTTTGGAAGGCCGTGAGAGTGGGAAGGGTCCGGATCTCTGGGGGTAGATCGTTCCATAGGGTCGGAGCGGCTACAAAGAAGGCCCTCCCCCGGGGGGTCGCCAGGCGGCATTGTCTGGTCGACGGTACCCGGAGAAGGGCCATCCTGTGTGATCTTATCGGCCGTTGGGAGGTATTTGGACAGAAGCCAATAGGTTTTTTGTCTTTTGATGACCCTGTAAATCCCTCAGACGGGGGTATAACTGAGTGCAGCTGAGGGCTCACTGGCCGGACGCTCTCCCTGTCCCCAGTGCAGAGTTCACAGCAGAGATTGATTCATTGTGCCCAGAGAGAGAAATCTCTACCGCTACCTAGGATTGAACTCGCAGGACTTCTGACTGGGAGGTGAGAGCCTCCACCTCTAGGCCACCGCACCACAGACGGAAGAGCCACTGGGCCAAGCAAAAGGCCCCACCGGATAAAAGGAGGAAGCGGACGGTCGTAAAAGAGAAACAGGCCTCTTCCTGCGCTGGGCTTAAGGCTAGAAAGTGGGAGATGGTGAGTTCTAGATCCGCCTTAGCCATGATAGCCAGCTAGGCGACTTTGGGCCGCTTGCTCTCTATCTCTCTCTCAGCTCAACCCACCTCACAGGGTTGTTGTGGGGAAAATAGAAGGAGAACGATGTGTTGGATATGTTCACCACCTTATTTGTAAAAATAAAGGTGAGATGCTAAAAAATAAAATAAAGCTAAAACACCCTCGGCGAGGAAACCAAAGCGGGCTTTCCCTTCCCTACTTTAGAAACAAACCATGGTCTCACCTAATCATGGCTTGTGACATCATGTCCAGAGCGGCTGCCCCGCTGGTGTCCTTGGGCGCTGGGTCAGAGTCAAAAATGACCTGAGCGCAGGGGTTGATCCACATCTGGCAGGGAGGACAGAGAGACAATGAGAACAGCAGCTCAGAGCCTGGGGAGGGGCAGTGGGGGAGCTGTTGACCTCCTAACCCACACAGCAGCCCCTCGGCCGGCTCTTCCCTGGAGCCCCCCGCTTTCCCCTTACCTTGAAATCAGGGAAGACTGGCATGACCTCCATTGGAGTGACACGAGGCTTGCTGTAGTGCTGAGAGATCTGGGAGGGGAGAGTTTCCCATTAGGAAGCAACTGAGGAAGAGGGAAGGCACCCACCACCCTTGCTAGGCCTGAAAGCTGAATGTAGGCTCTGCAAAGCTCTCTTCACACCCACCCACCCAAAAAATCAGAAAGTGCATTTTGAACCACCAATGCAAGGAGGATGAAAATGGCCCCGGTAAGCTTCTTTTAACGGGTATCCAACATTGGCAACTTTAAAACTTGCGGGTTTCAAACTCTCAGAATTCCCCGACTTTAAGACTGGTGGACTTCATCTCCCAGAATTCCTCCCGCCACCTCTGCTGGGAAATTCTGGGAAATGAAATCCACAAGTCTTACATCTGCCAAGTTGAACCCATCCCGGTTCTATTGCTCTACAGCAGTGTTTCTCAACCTTGTCAACTTGAAGATGTCTGGACTTCAACTCCCAGAATTCCCCAGCCAGCATTCGCTGGCTGGGGAATTCTGGGAGTTGAAGTCCAGACATCTTCAAGTTGACAAGGTTGAGAAACACTGCTCTACAGGACTAGAAGACCTCCAAGGTCCTTTCCAACTCTGTTATTCTGCTACTTTCTCTCTTCTGCCTCTAAAACTAAAAAGGTACAACAATGAGGAAGCGAGAGAGGGAAGGAAGGGCACTCACTGACTTCTGAGCATCCTCAAACGTCTTCTCAATGGCTGCAATCTGGCTGTCTCGGTCCTTGTAGATCTCCTCCTCGGTGAACTGCTGTTTGACAGACACGCCAATTCTAACCGAAACCGAGGGGGGGGAGTTGAGAAAGGGAGTCTCAGCCAGCAGTCTAAGACAGAGGTCCCCAAACTTGGCAACTTTAAGACTTGTGGACTTCAACTCCCAGAATTCTCCAGCCAGCTATGCTGGGAGTTGAGGCCCACAAGTCTTACATTTGAGGCCCACAAGTCTTACACTTGAGGCTCACAAGCACAGCTGGCTGGAGAATTCTGGAACTTGAAGTCCACAAGTATAAGTCTCAGTACAAGCAGACTCACACCAGACTGTTTCTTTGCTGGTGCACAGCTGGATGGAAATAAATAACGGCGGAATAACCCAAATGCCGTGTCTACTCACTTGACCTCTGGCTTCTCATTGGAGACACCGTAGCGGTTGAACTCGGTGGAGATGTACTCGGTCTTCCGCATCCATGGCACCACTTTGGCATGCTGCTGTGACCTGAAGAGAAAAACAACGATAACAAAATAGCCCGCCTGGATTTCTGCTCCTCTCCAGAATTGCCTTCCCCAAAGCCCACCTGGCTAAAATCCAATTATAGCAATAGCAATAGCAGTAGACTTATATACCGCTTCATAGGCCTTTCAGGCCTCTCTAGGCGGTTTACAGAGAGTCAGCATATTGCCCCCAACAATCTGGGTCCTCATTTTACCCACCTCGGAAGGATGGAAGGCTGAGTCAACCCTGAGCCGGTGAGATTTGAACCGCTGAACTGCTGATCTAGCAGTAGCCTGCAGTGCTGCATTTAACCACTGCGCCACCTTGGCTCGTGGTTATTCCCAGCCAGCGCAGGAATGACAGCTCCTCCACACACACTGACTAGCATTACAAAAAAGCACAAGTCATTTGGGCCCTTGACTTAAATAAGCGTCAGGATTCCTTGGCACAGAAGTATAATTCCTTCAAAAAAGAACCTGGTCCAACTACTGGCTCCTACATAAAATCAGCCCGACATTATTCCAAACCAGCGTATCAGTCTCAATCTTGAGCGCACTGCACAATCTGTATTTATGACTAAAATTTTCTATGGCCGCTCAATTCACTCCCGGTGAAGTATATCAACAAAACCGCAATGTAGCAAATGCTGAGAGAGAGAACATTTATTCCCTCCAAAGCAGCTACGATGCTCAGTGTAGGAGAAAAAGAGGCAGAACCCGGGGCTGGAGTCAAGAGAGGAACCAGCCTGGAGCCCTCAGGTTGCCACAAACAGTGTCTCCAACTGCTCTTGAATTCCATTCAATCTTACCTAGCACCAATTTAGTGCTGATCCTTAATTGACTAGATTCTTGCAAAGCTCAGCTTAACTGGAACTTAATGTGGTCTTCATTCTTCACACTTGACAGTTAAATGTATGTATATGTATGCATAGCCAGAGTTGCTTCGGATAGTGAGATGGGTGGTATATTAACCAATTACCTCCCAAAGACCCGTCAGATCTCACAGGGTCGGCCTCCTCCGGGTTCCGTCCACCAGCCAATGCCACCTGGCTACCACCTGGGGGAGGGCCTTCTCTGTGGCAGCCCCAGCCCTTTGGAACGAACTCCCCGCGGAGATTCGGACCCTCACCTCTCTCCAGGCCTTCCGGAAAGCCGTCAAAACCTGGCTGTGCCGGCAGGCCTGGGGTTGATGAGTTCCCTTCCCCTCTCGACTGGTATGGCTGTGGGATTTTTGTGTATTTTAATTATGTGTACTGTTGTTTATGTTCCCTTTCCCCTCTGAGTTGTTCGCTGCCCTGAGTCCCTCCTGGAGAAGGGCAGCATACAAATAAACCAAATACAATACAATACAATACAACAAGTGTGTGTGAGAGAGAGGGAGCAGAGCAGATGCCAATATGGTGAGGCTGAGGAGAGTGGTAGAGATTAGAGGCAGATGCTAAAGTCCAGAGAGCTTAGGGACCCTCTCACAATGGAGGAGATCGCTTAAACAAGCCACGCTACAAAGGCAACTGCAACTCATGCTGGGGTGGGAGACAAAGAGGCCTCTGGAGGAAGAACGGGGGCAGCAGACCCTGCAGCAAGACCAGCAGAAGGGGGCTGTGGAGTCCGAGGAGTTGCACTACCTCTTGGAACTGGTGGGTGCCTGGATCTCCTCCTCCAGCAGTTTCTCATCCGCAGGATCTAAAAGAACTAAAAGACGACAAACGTGGTCACAGGTTGGTCCCCTCCACTAAGGGCGCTCGGAGAGCTCTGCAAAATCCGGCCTCTTTGCGTTATGCAGCTAAACTCCTGTAATTCTGCTATATGAGGTCACTGGGGACGTAAACATTTAGTGTGGGGAGTCTTCGTGTAACGCCAGTAATTGGGACCAGAACTTCCCACGCTAAGCAACGCAAAGCACGTCATGTAATCGCATCGCTCAGCAACAGAAATCCCAGCAATAGACAATGCTATTGTTTTTTTTAATCTTAAAATATACCTTTTTTATTTTCCATTTTCATAACATATAATCACATGTATACTATTACATAGCCAATATCCTATTGTATTAAGTAGTAATTACATCAGTTCCTCTTGCCACCAATACCCAGAAGGATAAGAAAGATGGACAGAGAGGGATTGGGGGGGGGGGGAAGATGAGAAGGATGGGGGGAGTGGATTGTGGAGAGAAGAGTAGTAGAAAGGGAGGGGAAGTAGAGTAGAGGGGGATGATGGAAGGAAGATAGAAAGTTGGAGGGTGGTAGAAGAAAGAGGTGTATGGAGAGCAGAAGAGCTATAATGGGTTTCTATTTTGGGGGGCATTGTTGACAAGAGGAACTGATGTAATTATTATTTAATACTATATGATATGGGCTATGTATAGTGTACATGTGAGTGTGTGTTATGAAAAGAAAATATTTCAAAAAAAATAATAATACCCAGAAGGATAAAAACCCATTATTAGCTCTTCTGCTCTCCATACACCTCTTTCTTCTACCTCTCTCCTACCTCCTTTCTTCCCTCCATCATCCTTTTCTACTCTACTTCCCCTTCCTTTCTCCTTCTCCTCTCTCTACATTCCACTCCTCCTTCTCCTCCTCATCTTCCCCCCTTGCCCTCTCTCCTATCCCTCTCTTCCTATCTTTCTTCTCTCCTCTGTTTCCCACTCTTCCTCTCATTCACTTGGTGTATTTCAACTTCCGAGCTAAGCAACGTAAAACATGCCATGTAATCGCATCCCTCAGCAACAGAAATCCCAGCAATAGACAATGCTATTGTTAAGCGACAATCCTGAATCATTAAGCAGCCTCACAATTTCCCGTCAGCTCCCCGCAATCAGTATGCAAGGACTACCTATAAGAAATTTGAATTCACAGTATAGTTGTGTTATCTCCCTAGCAGCTGTTTATTTAGTGGGTACCAGAAATCTAGGGCACAGGTTTTCCCCACACCCAAAACGGGCACATCTCCCCAACCAGCATCGATTTGCACACACATTATTATTAACCCCCCCCCATTGTGAAGGTCGTAGAGAGAGTCCATCTCACCATTGGGATCGATGCGATAAGTATCTGGGTTAATTAGATCTATGGTGACTCCCAAGTCAGGTTCCGTCAGCAAGTCGTGCTTGTGCTGCTTTTCCAGAGAGGTGGCCTTATACTGGACGAACCTGGAAAGGGGAAGGAAGCAAGGAAAACCTTCATCGGCAGAAAGGGCCCAAGCAGCTGCCGAAAGCTGGAGTTCACTCAGAAATGTACACTGGCAGCATGATGAGCGTGGGATCAAATCCCCCAAGTGAGAGACTAGCCAAACCAAAGGCTGGACATAAAAGGATCCCCCCCACCCCATAATAGGAAGGCCTTAAACCAGTGTTTCTCAACCTTGGCCACTTGAAGATGTCCGGACTTCAACTCCCAGAATTCCCCAGCCAGCATTCGCTGGCTGGGGAATTCTAGGAGTTGAAGTCCGGACATCTTCAAGTGGCCAAAGTTGAGAAACACTGCTTTAAGGCCTTCGGCCTCCTGGAGACTCCAACCCTGCAGAGGCAAAGGGGCTCCCCAAATTGTCGTATATATTCATTAATGTGTGGGAAGGGCCTTCTGGGTGGCCTTGATTTGATTATATTTATATGCTGCCCTTTTCCCCCCGAAGGGGACTCAGGGCGGCTCACAATTCAAATCAGGGAAGGGGGGTACAGACAGAAAATGAAAAACGAAACATAACAATACATAATTTAAAAACACACAACAGTCATACCATTCGAGACGGGGGGGCAACAGCTCTTTAGCCCCAGGCCTGTCGGAACAGCCAGGTTTTAAGGGCTTTGCGGAAGGCCTGGAGGGTGGTGAGGGTTCGAATCTCCACGGGGAGCTCGTTCCAGAGGGCTGGAGCAGCCACAGAGAAGGCTCTCCTCCGGGTAGTCGCCAGTCGACACTGGCCGGCGGATGGGATTCGGAGGAGGCCTAGTCTGTGGGATCTAATCGGTCTAGTGGAGATGATTGGCAGCAGGCGGTCTCTCAAGTACCCAGGTCCAATACCATGAAGGGCCTGTGGGCCATGAAGGGCCATGAGCCGAGGTGGCGCAGTGGTTAAATTCAGCACTGCAGTTCAGCAGTTTGGCTGTTCAAATCTCACCGGCTCAAGGTTGACTCAGCCTTCCATCCTTCCGAGGTGGGTGAAATGAGGACCCGGATTGTTGTTGGAGCCAATATGCTGACTCTGTAAACCGCTTAGAGAGGGCTGGAAGCCCTATGAAGCGGTAGATAAGCCTAACTATTGCTTCACTAACCCATGAGGCTCTCAGTCCCTGAAAGGGCCAAATTCATTCCTCAAGGCTTTTGGCCAAAGGTCAAACAGAGGACAGGGAGTCCTCAACTTATGACCACAGTTAAGCCCCACATTTTTCATAGTTGGCCACTTGGAGTGGACTTCAGCTCCCAGAATCCCCCAAAGTTGCTCCCAACCCCCCCCCCCCAAAAGCATCTGCCTCTTTATTTCATGGCCTTTCCTTCCGTACCCCTAGTTGCCTTTTCTTTCTTTCCCCACAGCTCTCAGTTACCCCGGAGTAGCGGAGAAGGCCCAGGAAGAAAGAGCAGGCCAAGAGCCCTCAGGAGCTCCGCCGTGAAGAGAAACAGAGGCCTCCCTGTTGGAGGGGACCTCCGAGGCCATCCAGCCCGTCCCCTGGCAGGCTTCCCCTCGCGTCTTTCGGCGCCAAAGGAGGGCCGATTGGGGGGGGGATGGAGAGAGGCCTCTGAGGAGGAGGAGGAGGAGGAGGAGGTCTCACCTGTTCTGGTCGAAGGGGTAGGTGATGAACTTGGGGTCGAAGGGGATGTCGGGGAGGCTGTTGCAGTACTTGACGCGGCAAACCACCCCGGACCTGCGGGCCGAAGCAGAAGGAAGGGCGTCAGTGAGGGGGAGGCCGCCGCCGCCGCCATCGCCGCCTCTGGAGGGGCCGGAGCCCCCCGGCGGCCTCAGGGACAGGGGTGCCTTACCTCTCGGGGAGCGTCCGGTGCGAGTTGGGCCTGCGGGGAAGAAGAAGAAGAAGGCCGGGAGAGTCAGTGATCGCGGGGGGCTGATTAAAAGGCCGCCCTCCCCGCCCCGGCGGCGCCCCCTCCCTCCCCACCTGTGGCCCGGCTCCTCCCGCTGCGCCTGAGTCTGGATCGTGGGCGCCATGACAGCGGCTCCCCCTCCCCAGCAACCGAGGGCGCAGGCGCCAGGCCTCTCCTGCCGCGGGGAACGCCGGGAAGCGTAGTCCGGGAGCCCGCCGATGTCCTCGGCTCTAAGCGCGGAGGGACTGCAGCTCCCAGGAGGCCGCGCTCCGCGAAAGGCGCGCCGGGAAGCGTCGCTCTAGGACCGCGTCGCGAGTGGACGGGGCAGCGCTTCCTTGGCGCGCTTGGCGTCGCGCGGGGCAGGCCGGGAAGGGTAGTCCCGCGAGAGTGGCCGAAGATGGCGGCGCCGCCTCAGCAGCAGGGCCCGCCGCAGCCCCAGGCGGCCCCGCAGCCGCCGCTGATGGGCCAAGTGGGGGCCGCGGGGCAGCAGGCCGCCGCGGGGGCGCCTCCTCTGGCCGGCGGGCCGGGGCCCTCGGGCATGCAGTTGGCCGCGCAGGCGCAGGACTTCGACCCGGTGCAGCGC
Organism: Thamnophis sirtalis; assembly: GCF_051295495.1. NCBI lineage: Eukaryota > Metazoa > Chordata > Lepidosauria > Squamata > Natricidae > Thamnophis > Thamnophis sirtalis. The sequence goes on from NW_028261393.1 coordinate 1,026,041, forward strand.
TTCCGCCTCCTCCTGCCGCAGCTGAAGGAGAGCCTGCAGGCAAGAGGGACTCCGGGGCCCATGGGGCGCAGCAAGAGGGACTCCGGGGCCCATGGGGCGCAGCAAGAGGGACTCCGGGGCCCATGGGGCGCAGCAAGAGGGACTCCGGGGCCCATGGGGCGCAGCGGGCGGGGCCTTTCTCAGCCCTCAGCTGCAGAGATTCCCTCCTTCGTGTGTGTGTCTAATGTATTATATGTGTGTGTGTGTCTGTATAATGTAATATACACACACACATACATACACATATACACATATACATATACACACATATACACATACATACATAAACATATATACATATATAATACAAACATACACATACATACATACACATATATACATATACACACATAAACATATATACATGTGTACATATACACACATATACACATACACATATATATATATATATATATATATATACACACATATACACATACATACATAAACATATACATATGTACATATACACACACATATACACATACATATACATATACAAACATACACATATATACATATACACACATACACACATACATACATATACATATATACATATACATACATACATACATACACACATACACATGTACATATACACATACATACATAAGACTTTAAGTATATACATACATAAACATATATACATAAACATATATACATATATACTTATACCCACACATATACACATACATACAGTGTATATATATTCTTTAACATACATAAATGCTTGGTAAACCCTGTATTGTCTGGGTCAACCTACTTATCCATAATAATAGTAATAATAATAATAATAATAATAATAATAATAATGCTATTTTCTTGTGCCTAGTGGCATTCTTCCAGCTTCCAATTTCTAGCCATTGGTAGAACAAATCCCATGTGGAAAAATATTCGGCCTCTTCTTTGTCCTTTAATGCCAACCTCTCCAGTCTCCTCTTTAGGGGGTCCCTGCTTGGAAGCCCCTTTTCAATATCCTCCTTTCCATTCCAGAACCTGATGAAGGTGGCTGCGCAGAACTTCGTCCAGAACACCAGCATCGACAGCGGGCAGTGAGTTCCCTCCACCTTCCCTCTCCCCGGCCCGGCCTGCTCCCTTTCTTTCTGTCTAAACCAGTGTTTTTCAACCTTGGCAACTTGAAGATGTCTGGACTTCAACTCCCAGAATTCCCCAGCCAGCGAATGCTGGCTGGGGAATTCTGGGAGTTGAAGTCCAGACATCTTCAAGTTGCCAAGGTTGAAAAACACTGGTCTAAACGGCAGGCTTTCTTTCCTTCTTCCCCTTTTGTCTTCAGGAAAATCAGCGAAGTTCCCGTGCAGAGAGTGGACAAAAGCCTGGAGGAATTTTACGCCTTGTGTGACCAGCTCGAACTCTGTCTGGTAAGTCCACAGGGAAGGGGAGGGGGGGGATCCACTCTCTTTCGTCGGCTACAGATTCCCACTTGTGCACATTGCTGGGATTTGGGGTTTTGTCCTCCTCTTCTCTTTTTGTCCTCCACATCTCTGGTGGGTATGGCTGGGGGTGGCCACCCCTTTAAGAGGTCTCGGATGTGGTTGTGATAAGGAATTGTGCCTCTGCAGAATAACAGGATTGGAAGGGACCTTGGAGGTCTTCTAGTCCAACCCCCTGCTCAAAACAGGTAGCCCTCGACTTACTACACTTCATTTAGTGGCAAAGTTACAACAGCACTGAAAACAAGTGACTTATGGCCGTTTTTCACACTTACGACCCTTGCAGCATCCCCATGATCAAAAGCTTGGCAATTGACTCACACTTAATGACGGTTGCAGTGTCCCGGAGTCAATCCCCTTTTGCCACCTTTGGACAAGCGAAGTCTATGGGGGAAGCCAGATTACTTACTTAGCAACTGCAGGGATTCACTTCACAACAAGAAAAGTGCTCCATAAAGTGGAGCAACATTCACTTAACGGATGTCCTGCTTAGCCACAGAAATGTTGGGCTCCGTTGTGGTCGTAAGTCGAGGATTACCTGTAGCATTCCAGACAGGTCTGATCCCTTCATAAAAACCTCCAGTCTTGGAACACCCACAACTTCTGGAGGCCAGCAGTTCCGCTGGTTAATTGTTCTCACCGTCAGGACATTTCCTCTCCGCAGACCCTCCCCGGGGTAACATCCCACCAGCTCTGTTCTCACCCCCCCCACCCCTTCTCTCCCTCGTCCCAGCGCCTGGCCTACGAGTGCCTTTCCCAGAGCTTCGACAGCGCCAAGCACTCGCCCACCCTGGTGCCCACCGCCACCAAGCCCGACGCGGTCCAGGCCGAGAGTCTGCCCTACACCCAGTACCTCAGCATGATCAAGTCCCAGATCTCCTGCGCCAAGGACATCCACAACGCGCTCCTGGAGTGCTCCAACAAGATCACGGGCAAGATGCCCTCGCAGGGGGCCTTGTGACCCGCAGGGTCCGTCTGGATTCTGACCCCTGGACAGAAGGGCTGCTGCAAGAGGCAGAGGCCAAATTCTGCGCCTCGGTCTTCCCTTCCGCTAAATCTCCGCTCGTTCTTTCGGCCCTATCCTCTGTGACGCTCAAGTTCTGGATAGTGTTTGCGGCAGTCACCAAAAGTCTGCCATCTGGGGGCCGTAAAGCTCTCCCAGAGGCATCTGGCCAGTTTTCCCCACTTTTATTTTCCATGGAGAGAAAACCCCGGTGGGGTCTGCCCCCCCACAACTGCCGGGAATCTCAGAACTGACTCTTTGAAAGATGACTTCTCCCAAAGGCGGATAAATGTCTTTCTCCAACTTAGGACCCAGAAGATGAACCTGGGCACGAAATACTTTTTTTTTTTTAAGGGATCTTGTTGTTGTCAAATGTGTTATCTATAAGAAGCTGACTTCTGGGCTGAGGAGGAAGCTTCTAGAATCGTGTCTTTTTGTTTTTGTTCACTTTTCTGTTACACTTGGTTGAAGACTTTGCAACACAATAAAATTTGCCTCATCCGTTTAGTTCAAGCTGATAATGTTATCTAGTTGGGTGATAAAATGTCTGCAGGAAAGGAGCCAAGTTCTGACAACACCAAGGACCTCACAGTCCTCCTCCTTCCTCCTCTTCCTCCTCCTCCTCCCCCCACTCCCTTCTAGCATTGATGATGTTGCTACTTGTGGTTGTGAAACATCTGCATAATCTCTCAAGCTCAGACAGCAGCCAGGACCCCTGAGTTACAGATAGGCTTTTCTATCGGGGTTTCATTCAAGTTGAGCGCGCTCTCTCCTCTCTGCCCACGGGGGCCATTTGGTGCCCGGTCATCTTTTTCTCCTGACCAGTTAAGGAGTCACGCCAACCGGCCTCTTCAGCTGGAGAGGACCTTGTCTGTTGCATCCCAGGAAACCCCCCGAAGCGAATGGAAGGAAGGGCTTGGGAGAGGCAGTGGGGGCCAGCACTGTGCCGCGTGGTTATCAGCCCGTCAAACCAAGAGCCCACCGCCCTTTCTCGTGCCGTGCTCTTTGGGCGTGTCCTCCCCCAACTCTGGGCGAGATTTCCATCGTTGCCAGCTTTGTCTTGGTCTCTGTGGGTTCTAATTATGAGCCGAGGTGGCGCAGTGGTTAAATGCAGCACTGCAGGCCACTTCAGCTGACTGTTAGCTGCAGTTCGGCGGTTCTAATCTCACCGGCTCAGGGTTGACTCAGCCTTCCATCCTTCCGAGGTGGGTGAAATGAGGACCCGGATTGTTGTTGGGGGCGATATGCTGACTCTGTAAACCGCTTAGAGAGGGCTGGAAGCCCTATGAAGCGGTATATAAGTCTAACTGCTATTGCTATTCCGAGGTGGGTGAAATGAGGGCTCAGACTGTGGGGGCAATATGCTGACTCTGTAAACCGCTTAGAGAGGCTGAAAGCCCTATGAAGCGGTATATAAGTCTAACTGCTATTGCTATTGCTAATTGCTCAGGATTCTCATGAGCAAAATCCCTCCGAAGCATCTCAAGCCCGTGAGGTTCTCTTCTGCTCCAAATCCTCCGCATCCAGAGATGCCCAAGGACGGGGTTCAGAGGCCGCCTGCACACACACACACCCCTTGGGCTAGGCAAATCTCCCCCAGCAGCCCCCTCCCCCAGGGAGGAACCAGGGACCACCACCACCCTCCTCTAGCAGAAGGAGCCCCCCCCTCCCAATTGGGATGAGATCCTCTGTTGTGGGATCCCCCAGGACAAGGCAAATGTGGGCATTTAAGCCGCCCCAGAACTCCTGGGGGTGGAAAGGGGTTTTTTTGGGGGGGGTGCTTTACGTTGTTCCTGGGGGGCTTGGAGAAAGAGAAAAGGGGCCTGGCCGTCTTAATTCCTCCTGCAGTTCCACAGGGCGTCTTTCGCAATCTTTTGACTCCGGGCGTGGGAGCAGAAGGAGGAAGGTGGGACGTCGAGTTCTTGCCAGTTGCATCAGCGAAGGCAAAGGAGCCTTTTCCTTCCTTTCTGGTTCTCCAGAGTTTTCGCATGCAGCTGGGTGGCTTCTCTCCCCCCTCCCCGACCCCCCCTCCTTCTGTTGCAAGAGCAGGGAGGGGGGGGGACAGGAAGCTCCGGCAGGCAGCCACAGAACGCCCTGTTCTAGGCCGCTTTGGCCGGGCCTCGCTTTCCCCTCTTCGGAAGCCAAGGGAGGCGCTGAGCTATTGGAAAAACCCGGCTGGTGCCAAGCCACAGGCCGGCAGCTGGGTCAGCAAGCGAAAAGTTCCCTCTTTGGGGAACGCAGCTTGTTCATCCCCCTCCCTCCCCCGAATAGCACAGCCCTCTTTTAACCCAAAGGGCTGGAAGGAACCTTGGAGGTCTTCTAGCCCAACCCCTGCTCAAGCAGGAGCCCATATCCCATTCCAGACAAGTGCCTGCCCAGTCTCTTCTTGAAAGCCTCCAGTGAGGGAGGAGCCACAACATCTGGCGCAGTGTTTCTCAACCTTGGCCACTTGAAGATGTCCGGATTTCAACTCCCAGAATTCCCCAGCCAGCGAATGCTGGCTGGGGAATTCTGGGAGTTGAAATCCGGACATCTTCAAGTGGCCAAGGTTGAGAAACACTGATCTGGAGGGAAGCTGTTCCACTGGTCAATCGTCCTCTCTGTTTCTAGATTGTGTCTCTCCTTGATTCCTTCCTGTCCATTGTTTTTTGGTCCTGCGTTCCGGTGTTTTGGAGAATAGGATGACCCCCTCTTTTTTAGGACAGACCCCTCAAATTTGGGAAGGTGCTATCCTTCTCCCCTAGCCCTCCTCTTCCTTAGACTGGGCATGCGATTTAACCCCCAAGCCACTGGCCAACTTCCTCTCTCCCCTCTGCGCGCTTTCTAGGGTCTCAGCACCCATGTTGTCCTGTAGTGGCCAAAACGGGGGCTCCGTGGCCCCCAAAGATCTTTGAAGGGATTGGTGGTGAAGAAAAGGCGGAGATATAATTACCGATTGTACAGTTATAGAGGCTAATCTGATTTGGCACTTAATAACGGCAGCAAGACTGTTGGTGGCCAATACAGGAAGAAGGAAGATTTGCCTACTATTCAAGAATGGACATTAAAAGTAACAAACTTAGCAGAGACGGCTAAAATATCAGCATATCTCAAGGACCATTCAAACGAGAGATATAAATAGGAGTGGAGAAGATGGATTGATTATACTCAAAATAATTATGGGACTAAGAAATTCCAGATAGTTTATGACTGAATAAATAAGGAATGATATAATCTGTTTATAGCTAGCCTAGCAAAGAGGAGTTAAAGCTCAAATAAGAGATGATATTAATCTTTTTTTAAAGTTTATTTTAGAATATCTTTGTTAAAAATTTATACCCTATATTGGCTCTGGGAAGTCGGGGGGGGGAAGTTGGGGGGGGAGTTTGGGGGGGAGGGAAGTAAACATTTGTAAAAGTTTTTTTTTCTCAAAATTTTTAATAAAAAAAGGGGAAAAAAGGCAGAGAACCACAGGTGCAGGGTTTCCTCCAAGCTGCTTCCAGCCACCCAGGCAAGCAGACAGTGGGGAAAACTGGATTCACTTAACGACACTGTGATTCATGTAACCACCGCAGCGTTTTTCCCTTAACAGCCGTGGCAAAAGCTCATAAAATCATGTGCGACTCACTTCATCTCCTGGCTTAGCAAGGGAAATTCTGGCCCCAATTGTCAAGCGCTGAGGCCCCACCTGTGCTCAGCTTGCGTGGCCCCCCCCCTCCACTGTCTCCCAAGTGATTCGCGTGTGTCCCCAGCCCACCACAGTTTGCTGCAAATTGCCAAGGGGACACTGAGGCACGGGCACCTTCCCTGGCTGTTAGGGGTCCTGGCAAGGCAGGAGCGGCCCTTCCTGATGGGGAGGGGGCTGCTGAGCATAAAAGGTACGGTTCACACTTCCTGGGCTCATGGAGTCCTCACCTCAAGGCTTCCTTTGTCTTGAAGCCCCATGACCTTCCCGGCTGCAAGCGCCTGTGTTTTGCTGAGCGAAGGTGAAACCACACCACGCAATTCACACTCCTGCCCCCCTCTTGCGGGTGGCATGTGGGGCTCCTCCCTCCCCCTGGCTGCAGGTGGCAGGGCAGAAACGTGGCCTGCTTCTTCCTCCCCCTTAATTTTAATGTCTGGTTTTGTTTTGAGCCTTTGGGAGCAGAAGAGCCTTTGCCCTAGTTCGCATTTCCTGATTTGCAACCGTGCCCCGTAAAGGGAGGAAAACCCTGAAAGAAATGAACCGAAGGACTTGTGGTTTTTGGAGGGGGGGGCGGAGAGGTGGCTATGCTGGCAGGCAGCTCCAGATTATTTTTCCCAGCCCTTCGATCAAACCTCTTTTAAGTAAAATACAATAAATACAAAATATGCAGCTTCAGCCGCTGGCCTCCTGCAGCGTGCCCTCCGGCCTCTAGGTGGGGCCCAAGAGCAGGTTTTGGGAGGGCCAATTTTCACATGAAGGCAGCCTAGGAAGGGACCTTGGAGGTCTTCTAGTCCAACCCCCTGCTTGGGCAGGAGATCCCAGACGATTTCCGCCAAAGGGCTGTCCAGTCTCGTCTTAAAAAACCTCCAGGGATGGAGCAGCCCCTCCAGGAGGCAAAGCCTTCCACTGGCGGATTGTTCTAACAGGAAATAATTCGTAATTTAATAAGTTTATATGCCACCCAATCCCTTTCTACGTCCTGCGTTGCTTGTCTCCTTGTTCGGTTTCCGTCCGTCGCTTCTTGTCCTGCCCTCGGGGGGCTTTGGAGGACAGGCTGAGCCCCTCCGCTTTGTGGCTGACCCTCAGATACTAGAACAGTGTTTCTCAACCTTGGCGACTTTAAGTCCTGTGGACTTCAACTCCCAGAATTCCCCAGCCAGCTCTGCTGGCTGGGGGATTCTGGGAATTGAAGTCCCACAGGACTTAAAGTTGCCAAGGTTGAGAAACACTGCACTAGAAGATTGCAACCACATCCTCCCTGGTCCTTTTCTTAGATTAAACTAACCATGCCCAGTCCCTGCAGTTGTTCTTCCCACATTTTGGCCTCCGGTCCCCTCATCCTCTTCCTTGCTCTTCTCCGCACCCTTTCTAGAGTCCCCGCATCTTTTTAACATCGCGGTGACCCAAATCGGATGCCGCATTGGGGCCTTTATCAAAGCGTGGTGAAGGGGTGCTAACACATCCCGCGATCTCCATTGGGTCCCTCTGGGGAATGCAGCCTAGAACTGGGTGGGCTTTTGGTACGAGAAAACAAGTTAACGGAATTTGGCTTCCCCGTGGACTTGGCTTGTCGAACGGTCGCAGAAGGGGATCCCCCGCGACCGTCATAAATAGGAACCAAGCACCCGAACGTCCATCGCGTGGCCATAGGAAAGATGGTAACTGGAAAACGGTCGGACGTCGCTGCTGTAACTTGGAACGGTCAGTAACTGAACTTGTGAATCGAGGATAAGTTTCTTCTGAGGCGAAGTGTGCAAATGAATAAATATCTGCACGCTCGCTGAGGACTAAGTGGGGTGCAGGTATGAGTGTGTAGGAGGTAATCTCAGGGGGTGCACATTGGATTTAGATTGGATTTATTAAATTTCTATGCCGCCCTTTTCCCCGAAGGGGACACATGCCTTGCCACCTGGGCCAGGGAGTAGGTCCTCTGGGCTGGTCGCCAGACGGGCGAGGGGGTGGAAGGGAGTGGTCTTCCCAGAGCCTCCATTCAGACCGGAACCCCCCCCCTCCTCCTCCTCCACCCAATCCTGCCCCCCCTTCCTCTGCCTTCTGTTCTGCCCGCAGAGCCCAGGGGGCTTCCCAGGGGGCTCCTCTGCCCCTCTTGCTCCCCAAACTCCTCTGGGTGGGGGGAATGGCAAAGAGCCGAGGTGGCACAGTGGTTAGGGTGCAGTACTGCAGGCCACTTCAGCTGACTGCTATCTGCAGTTCGGTTGTTCTAATCTCCCCGGCTCAAGGTTGACTCAGCCTTGCATCCTTCCGAGGTGGGTGAAATGAGGACCCGGATTGTTGTTGGGGGCGATATGCTGACTCTGTAAACCGCTTAGAGAGAGCTGAAAGCCCTATGAAGCGGTATATAAGTCTCACTGCTATTGCTATAGATGTTAAATAAACAGAAATAGATATAAGATGAGATAGATAATTAGATAGATAGATAGATAGATAGATAGATAGATAGATAGATAGATAGATAGATAGATAGATAGATAGACAGACAGACAGACAGACAGACAGACAGACAGACAGACAGACAGACATGTTTTTTCTGCAGTTCGGCTGTTCAAATCTCACTGGCTCAGGGTTGACTCAGCCTTCCATCCTTCCGAGGTGGGTGAAATGAGGACCCAGACTGTGGGGGCGATATGCTGACTCTGTAAACCGCTTAGAGAGGGCTGAAAGCCCTATGAAGCGGTATATAAGTCTAATAAATAAATAAATGACTAGCCGGAGCGTTTGGACGGCGGGGGCTTTTCTGCAGAACTCTGCGCATGGCTAGGAGCTAACGTGGCTAAGGGAAAGGAAAGGAGGGGGCGCCCCCGAGGGGGCACCGGGTTCTCTACGCCCCTCCCCCATTTCCTGATGAGCCGAAGGCAGGAACTGGGACTGGTCCCAGATTGCATCTTGTCACCCGCATAAACCCGATGCCCCCCTGTGAATAAAGGCAGTTAATCAGGGTTTACTAACCAGCCTTAGTGACTCCCAAGACAATGGGGCTGGGCAGGGAGACGGCCGCCTTGCAAGGGGATTCCTCTTCCCGTGCTTCGGCAGGGCTGCTCCAACGGATGCCTGCCTGGGCGGGAGGGGAAGGTGGAGCCCCCCTCCCCACGACTCCTAGATGCCCAGCCTTTGATGCACCCACCCAGCGGTCGGAGTGGGGAGCCCTGCTTGGTGAGCTCTCTCTCTCCTCCCGGCCTTTGGGGGAATTGCTAGTGCCCCCCACACACCCGAGAATTTGGGGAAGTCTTTGGTTCAAAGGACGGAGGAGGAAGAACGAGGGGTCGAAGCACAGACCGAGACCCTCCATGTGCGTGTCTGTCTTCTGTCTGTCCGGCTGTCTGTCCACCTGTTCATCCATCACCCATCCACCCTGCCCGTCTTTCCATCCGTCCATCTTTCTGTCTATCCAGCCAGCCGGCTATCTGTCCGTCTCTTCACTCAGCCAGCCATCCTCTAGGCCAGGGGTCTCCAACCGTGGCAATTTTAAGGCTTGTGGTCTCCAACTCCTACAATTCCCTAGGCAGCTGGTGTTGGCTGGGGGGGATTCTGGACGCTGAAGTCTTAAAATAGCCAAGGTTGGAGAACCGTGCACTATGTAGGGAGGGGGCAACCGGTGGACTTCAACTCCCAGAATTCCCCAGCTGGCCCCTTCCTTGTTTTCCCCAAGCCCCTCCGGCTGTCTCTCTTGCTTCACCCTTCATGGTTCAAGGTTACGTCAGCCGGGTGGCAAACAGGAACACCGATTCTTTTTTTATTTATTTAATGGTTTATTGTAAACCATCATCTGGGCTCCTGCCCCCCCTCCCCCTCCTATTTCCCCCCCCTCCCATCCAAGCAATGCACTTCCCCAGCCCTTCAGCCCCCCCCCCTGTGAAATTGCAGCTAGCGGGCGGGGATGAGTCATGAGAAGGCCAGACGCTGCCATTTGCCGAGGGTTTTCCCGGCACTTGGGTCGCCAGTGCGAGAAGCGGCTAGTGGCAGATGGAGGAGGATGAGACTGGGGAGACAAGGAAGGGCCCAGCCCCCCCTCCCCCCCTGTGCTGCACCAAAGAGGCTGTTCACACTCACTTGAATGCCGCCCGGCCTCTTAACCCCTCAGGGTCAGTTTTGAAGAGATAAAAGATGGTGGTGGTTCATCGGACAGTCATCCAGATGTTTAGACTGGATCTGGCCTTTTTGGTCCACCCATCGTGTCCTTCCCATCCAGGGCCTGAAATAGGCAGATGTCGCTCTGGTCGGCCTTAACTTGGGTCTTAGTCATGGGAAGCCTGTCCCAAGTGGAGCTGTCTTTGGCAATTGACCAACGTTGGGTTTGTCAATGACGAAGCTGTTCAAGCATTAATAAGTCAGGGTTTGCCGCACAGATGTTTAGACTGGATCTGGCATTTTTATCCAACTCTCCAGTCTTTCCCAAGGACCCGGCAGAGGCAGATGTGGCTGTTTTGCTGGTCGCAGGGTAGAAGCTGTTCCGGGTCAAGCCGCCTTCTGCAATTGACTTGGTTTTGTCAATGCCGACGGTTCTCAGTTATTATTGGGAATAGTTTGGTTTTCTTGGGCCAGATCATTATTGAATAAATTTATTGGGGGGGGGGGGGAAACTCACACGTGTGCATCTCCAGACAGCTTACAACATGACCAAATAGGTGCACGGGCCGTCCTCAAATTAAAACAATTCATTTAGTGACCAAAGTTACAGTGGCACTGAAAAAGCTGACTTATGACCATTTTTCACACTTATGACCGTTGCAGCATCCCCACGACCAGATAAATTTCAGATTTTGGCAACCGGCTCATATTTGTGACGGTCGCGGTGTCCCGGGGTCATGTGATCCCCATTTGCGACGGCCTGACTAGCAGAGTCAATGGGGAAGCCAGGTTCACTCAACAACGGTGTTCCTGTCTTAACAACTGCAGCGATTCCCTTAACAACTAACAGTCGTACAATGGGACAAAACTCACTCAACAAATGTCTCGCTTAGCAACATAAATTCTGGGCTCAATTGCCATCGTAAGTCAAGGACCACCCGCAATGCCAAATGTCAGCGTGGCAACCGTCACAGTGTGATGGAAACCCCACCTGGCTGTCATGCGCATCCCTCCTTAGACCCCCCAGGTGGGAGCCCTCCCTCCGCACATGCTCAGAGGCCAGGCGTGTGGGCGGCTGATCCCACCCTTGGGCAGCTCCGGCGCCACACGCCAGTTGTGCAAGGCAGCCTTTGGGGGCGCCTGCCCTGCAAAAGGATTTGGGGGGGGCAGGATCTCTTCTCTTTGGGGGCCCCGATCAAAGGGGTGGGGGCCGTGCTGGGCCTCCGGCGGAGTTTCTGTTTGTCTCTGGGTTGTTGTTGTTGTGTTTTGAAGGGTGCGCGGTTACGCAAGTGAAAGCCGTGTGGGCCCGTCACGCTCTCCCGTGTGCTGCCTTAGCCAGCGCAATTTCCTGTGTGCATCAGCCACTTCCCCACCAGGCAAAGGGAGGAAGTCAACAGCCGCGGGTGCGATTCTCCCTCCTGCGCCGTCATCGGCCGGGCCGCCTTACGCAAGAAGCGCCAAAGGAGAAGTGAGGAGGAGGGAGAGGGGAAGCGAAAGGCCCCTTTCCCAGCACTCGGAGGGAAGTGATTATTTTCTTTTCGTCCCAGAATCCTCCAGTGCTCAGCCGGGCGGCCTTTTCCCAGAAGCCTTTGCGTGTCGGGCGGGGTGGGGGGGAGAAGGTCCCCTTCTGGAAAAGTCAGCGGAATCCACACTGAATTTGAAGCTCTTCTGCTCTTTCATCCCTCCATCCATCGCAATGGATCTGCTTTAGTCACCCTTTCAAGTTGCAACAGCGCCGCGAAAAAGGGACTTGGGTCCATTGCGGCATCCCCGGGAATCACGCGATCAAAATTCGGAAGCTGGCTCATATTTATGACGATGGCAGCTTCCTGGGGGTCTCCCCACCCCCACCCCCTGATGACTTTCTGACAAGCAAAGTCAATGGGGGAGGCCAGATCCCCTTAACGACCTGCGGGGATTGACGTAACGATGGCGAGGAAGGTGGGCAAGATTCAAAATCGGCATTCATTTGGTGAATCCAACTTAAAAACTGCCTCGCTCAGCGGCAGAACCCTTGGGCTCCACGGTGGCCGTAAGTTGAGGACCATCTGTATCCCCCCTCCCTCGCCAACCAGTCCATGTTCCCCACATCATTATCGTCCCCCCCCATAAAAAGGAAGGAGGGAGAGGCCAAAAGCACGGGAAAAATAGATCCGAGGACATCGGCAATACAACCGGGATCCGATCCGGAGCCAGCCGGTGTTTTTAGAATTAAAATCAGGACAAAGCTGGAAGGGACCTTGGAGGTCTTCTAGTCCAGCCCCCTGCTGTTGGTGGTCGCATGACTCTGGTCATTGTCCAGAGGGCTGCATTGCGGTCCCTCGGTTCAGCCCCCAAGCCCTTAACAAAGACACACTGACCTCTTTTAAGTGATGCAACACTTATGACAATTTTTTACACATCCCCTCCAGGCCAGCCTGGCTCAAGATGTCCGTGTGCTCCCTCCAGGGGCTCTGGACGTCTCTCGTGCGAGAACAGAACCCCCCACTCAAAGTGAAAGGCCGGCCAAAGGTTTTGGCAGCTGGAAACGTCCGTTGCGCTTCGAAGGAAGCCAGCGGCTGCATTTAAGCCAGGGGTGCCCAAACTTGGCCACTTTAAAGACTTGTGGACTTCAACTCCCAGAATTCTCCAGCCAGCAGAGATTCAAGTGTATCGTGCAGAGCTCATTATTCTCGCTATTTCTCTCTTTTTTATCTTTCTCTCTCTCCCTCTCTCGTTTTCTCTCTGTCTGTATTTATGTATTTATTTTCTCATGTTTATGTAGTATATACATGGGAGGCATGCAAGGAGATTTCATTTTGACGTGTGCCGATCGGTGTGCATTTCAAAGTGAGAATAAAGTTATTATTCCAGATCAGCCCGGCGAAATGAAGCAAGGCAGGATTCCTTCCCGTGCTCACCTTTTCCAGGAAAAGCTCCCTCTTCCCCTATTTGGCTCAGCCCGAAGCACGGAAGGCTGGCGTGGGAACTTGCCGTTCCAGCTGCCGGGAGTTTTTTTTCCTCCCTGCCGGAGAGGCGCATGCCAAGCCCTCCTTGCAACAGCCGGCCCAGGCAATCCCCTCCAAATATTCCCCACTCTTTTGACGCTGCCGGGAGCCCCGGCTCGCCTCTCCCCCTCCGGCAACAAAAGGGTTTTTCCATCAGCGGCAGAGCAGCCTGCCAGGGAATTCCCCAGCTCCGAGCTGGTCCTCCTTCTCCTCCGAAACCTTCCCCCGCCTGGGACTCGATTCCTGGCAGAGGCTCAGCGCCCGGGGAAAAAAGCACCCACCTCCCCCTAAATGGGGGAGATCCAGCACGGAATGTAATTATATTGCTTATTAGGAGGCACCCCCTCCCACCCACCCACCCACCCGTTTTTCTCCAAAGCTGCAATTGGAAGTGTCACACTAGAGATTTTGAATCTGCTCAGGCCTAGAAAAATGTGTTTATTTAGAAAATGCTCACCTCTGGTGGTGCGAAAACACAAGGAAAAAACAGCACAACATGACCTCCCCCCTAAACTGAAAGGGGTCTCTGGTGTGGAACCCCCCCTCCACTCATCACCCCCCCGCCTCTCCCCTTTTCTCTCCTTCCCAGAAATCAGGAGGCTTCTTGGCCCTGCTTTCCCAGCACACGGCTCTCCCGCTGAGCTGCACCTCCCATGGGCTCCTGGGTACCCTCTCGGCTCCTCGTTTTCTTGCCGAACTAGGTAACGTCATCAGTGCTGGAAGGGAGTGGAGTGTGTAGGGAGGAGGAGGAGGAGAAGGAGGAAAGGGGAGGAGGGCTGTGGGGTCTTTGGTGCTCTCTGAGCTTGGTGGTTTTCTTGCAGACGTTTCATGACCCAACTAGGGAACATCATCAGCGCTAGAAGGATGCAGGGTTTAACCTAACACTGATGATGTTACTTAGTTGGGTCATGAAATGCCTCCAAGAAAACTACTAAGCTCAGAGAGCAGCCAGGATCCCACAATGATTGTTGTCGTCCTCCTCCTCCTCCTCCTCCTCCTCCTCCTCCTCCTCCTCCTCCTCCTCCTCCTCCTCCTCCTCCTCCTCCTCCTCCTCCTCCTCCTCCTCCTCTTCTCTACAAACTCTCTCCCTTCTAGACTCGATGACGTTACCTAGTTGGGTCGTGAAACGTCTTCAAGAAAACTACTTAGCTCAGAGAGCACCAAGGATTCCACGTTTTAGCCCAGAGCCACCAATGCTCTCTTCCATTGGTGACTATTATGTCTCTGCGACTCCCCTTTGAAGATATGTGGGTTTGTGTGCGCCCCAAACCTTTCAGGAGAAGCTGTGTCGCCCCCCCCACCCCCGGAGACCATCCTTTACGTCCCCCAACCCTCCTCCTCCCTCCATTCCAGACTTCACTTCAACATGGGAAGCAGAGGGCAATTGTGGCAGCCGAACTATCCGGCCAGGCTTAGCCTAGAGGAAGATTTACTCAGACTTGAACCTGTGGTTTTCTCAGTGGGGATTTGGGAAGTTAGGGAATTTTTTGTGGGGGGGGGATGTGGGAGTAAAGACGCCGTTTCTCCTGCGTAGTCAGGCTGGTGGGAGTCATGCGGGGAAGCCCTGGGCTCAGCGGGTGACACGTCAGACACGTCTGCCTTTACATGACAAAGGAGACACGTCTGTTGGCTCATGAATCAGTTTCAAGAAAGTTTCAAAACAAAAGGAAAGAAGGACGAAACAACAAGACACAAGAGGTGCGATAAATAAAGGAGTTCTCGGGTATTGGACTACTGGACGTTCGGCCACAATTGAGCCCCAAAACATACGTTATTAAATGAGAAAATTGTTAAGTGAGTTTTGCCCCGTTTTATGACTTTCTTGCCATATTTGTTAACTGAATCACTGCAGTTGTTAAGCGAGGAACAGGGTGGTTAAGTGAATCTGGCTTTCCCCCCCTCCCAATTTTGCTTGTCAGGGGATCACATGACCCCGGGGACACTGCGACCGTCATAAATACGAGTCGGTTGCCAAGCGTCTCGAGTTTTGATCACGGGGAGGCTGCGATGGTCGTAAATGTGGGAACCATAAGTCCAACTTTTCAGCGCCGTCGTAAGTTTGGACGTTCCCTAAGTGAACCGTCGTAAGCCGACGGCTACCTGTACCAATCCCTGTGTGACGTGGCTCCCTAGAGCCGGCAAATGCTGCATCAGATTCACTCTTCATGGCAGGCCAAGGGTACCCAAAGGGAAAGTTGGCTGCAGGCCTGACAGTCAGCCCCTCCTCAGAAGAAAAGCGTGTCCTGGAAAGAGAATTCTCTGGGGGTTAACATGAGCATAGCTATCAAACAGACAGACAGACAGACACACAAACACACACACACACACACCGGATTAGGTCCAGCCCCGATTAGACTGGGTGTATGATGTGGTTTTTCTTTTTAATCTGTGTTCCTCATTTTTTAACTTTTTTACTTCTTAAAATTGTGTTGTTGTAAGCCGCCCGGAGTCCTTCGGGATTGGTCGGCCTATAAATTCATTCAATTCAATTCAATTCAATTGGGGGGGGGGGCTCTGGACTCCCAGCCGCCCCTCAAGGAGGCCCAGAAACAGAAAAGTTTTCATTTCAAAATTTGGGAAGTTTCAGCAGAGCCTCCTCCGACCTCTGGAGTCCCACAACCGACTTACGCAGAGGCTGGTTTGCCGTGTGAGTGAGTTCACGTCCCTTTGCTCCTGGGAGTGTCCTGGAGTTTTCCCCTTGATTGGGAAAACCTGTCTGGATCCTGTGGGGAGGCTTGTGCCTTTGTGCGCTTGTGTGTGTATGTGTGTGTGTGTGAAGTGTGCCTCCTTGTTCCAAGGTCAACCCTTTGCTACGTAAGCGAATTTCCACATAATCTTTCCTGACTGCCTCTCGGGAATTACTCCCATGGCGCCTGGAAAGACAGTCGCACCCAGGGCTGCTCCCTTCTTTGACGGCTCCAAAATACAGCCAGTCCCCGACTTACGGAGCCCAGGCACACACCTGAAACGACACACACACACACACACGGCCACAGGTCCAAAGTTAAAAGGCGCCACCAGGCGAATCCCGAATTTCCATGGCTTAAGTGAGATAGAAGTGAATTTTGCGGTTTTTCTTCTCGCGGTTGTTAAGTGAATCGCTGCCGTTGTCAAATTGTAACCCCCCCCCGGTTGTTAAGTGAATCCGGGCTGCCCTGTTGGTTTTGCTTATCAGAAGGATGCAATGGAGCAAGGGGGGGGGGGTCCTCCAACCTTGGCAACTTGAAGACTTGTGGACTTCAACTCCCACAATTCCCCTGGCTGGCTGAGGAATTCTGGGAGTTGAAGCCCACCCAGGGTTAAAGTTGCCATGGCTGCAGACCCTTGCTCTACAGAATTCTTTACCTGGGCTCATGAGAGAGGGGAGATTCAGTAAAATAACCGAATTACTGAAGGGACCTTGGAGGTCCTCTAGTCCAACCCTCTGCTCAAGCGGGAGAGACCTAGACGAGGGGCGTGGCCAACCTTTGGAAGCAGAGCCGGCTGGGGAATTCTAGGAGTTGAAGTAGCATTCCCAAGTCGGACGCCCCTTTTCCTGCAAGATTTCAGAGGAACAGTTCTCCAATTTAATGCTTCTCTGAACTAAGGAGAAATTTCCTGGCAGGTAGAACAATTAAACAGTGGAAACAGCTGGCCTCCAGATGTTGGGAAGGCTCCACATGATATAGGGTTGATATAACACACACACACCCAAGCTGGGGGTTTGACTAGAAGACCTCCAAGGCCCCTTCCCACTCTTATTCTATATTCTGATCTCTTCTTCAAGACCTCCAGTGTTGGAGTATTCCCCAAGGGGGGGGGGCTTAGCCAAGTGACCCCCCCAAGTGCACCGTCCCAAAACTTTCTGCAATGAACCAAGGCCCCTCCCTGCCTTGGGATGTCTTTCCTCCCCTCCCCTGCAGGTAAACAGCTCACCTGAGCCTCCCTACACCCTGACCTCACCGTTTGTTCTCCCAGCAAAATCCCCTGGCGGGCAGGCAGGCAGCCGTTAACCCTTTCCTGGCATTCAGCCTGGGCTCCAATTCTCCGCCGGAATCGGTTTGAGTCCCGTCAGCGGAGGAGACATGCGGAGGAGGGAATGAGTCAGCCTCGGGCTCCAGCCCAGCCCCCCTGCCCTGCAGCCGTTGCAAAGCGTGTCCAGGCTTGTGAAAGCCACTCTGGACTGGACGTCCTGTGCAAAGACACAAACACACACACACAGACACACACACCTCGGAGGCTTTGCGGAAAGATTTCCCCAAGGGTTAGGGGCAGTGCTCTTTTTACGACCACGGTTCAACCCAACATTTTTGTTGTTAAGCGAGATGTGAAGTGTCGATGGGGAAAGCCGGGTTCGCTTAACGACCGGGCCGGTGCAGGGATTCGCTTCAGATGACGTGGCAAGGAAGGTCGTATAAAACAGGGCTTAACTCTCTGAACAACGGCCTCGCTTAGCAATGGGAATTTGGGGGGGTCAATTGTGATCCGTGCCTGTAGCCGTAAAATGGGCCTTCCCAGACCCCTCCTGGCTTTGAGAGAGGATCGGCAGCAAAGGGAGGCCCCCCCTTCCCCTGCGTATTCTGAGGAGGGGGTCTGGGACCAGCAGGGATTCCCAGTCCCACCTCCCTGCCTTTGATGGGTTTCCCCACTCTGCTCCGTGATACGCAATGTGCGGCATGATTGGGGGTGGGTGGGTGAAGGTTCTTCTGAGCATGTACAGAGTGCCAGTGCTTTTTGCCCTGAAGTTGGGGGGGGGGGCTTTGAGTAAATGAGGAGCCCCGTGGGGGAGGGGGTTCTCAGCCCCACGGCTGACGGGGAACAAGGCCAGCCGGACCCTCAGAATGGCAGATCTCCGTTGCTTCCCTGCAGCGGCAGCAGAGCGACGCGACGCTGAGCAAGGCTCTTCCCGGAAGGCTTTGGGCCGCCCTGCGTTACATAAAGGCTGATCTCAGCCTCACATGCTCTCCCGAAAGGCAAACACACACACACACACAGATGCACAAACACACAGGCCGCACACTCACCCCGTTGCCAGAGGAACCCGGTGCCAGGCAACGCGGCTTCTGCCAAGTCATCGCCAGGGAGCCCGCCTGGCAGGGCTGCCCCAGGAGAAACGGTGCCCTCTTTTCTGCCCGCAGGCAGAAGACTCGCTGCCCTCTTGGGGCTGGGGGCTGAGACTCCCCCCCCCCCAGGCTTCCTCTTCGGCTCAACTCTCCCACCTTGGGCCATAGAACGGCGGCACTCTGCCCATGCTCAGAGGAATCCCAGTCATGAGAGAATGTGGGCTGACCGCTGCAAACTGAATCCCGAATCTCCATGGCTTGGTGAGAACAGAAGTGGAATTTTTGCCTGTTTTGAGAGCTTTCTCGTCACGGTTGTTAAATGAATCACTATCGTCGTTAAGTTGTAACCCCGGTTGTTAAGTGAATCCGGCTTCCCCGTTGGTGCAATAGAGCAGGGGGTCTCCAACCGTGGTCCCTTGAAGACTCAGCTCCCATAGTTGAAGTCCAGGGGTCCTCAAATGACCAAGGTTGGAGGCCCCTGCAAAATAGACGGTCACATGGCCTCTTAAATATGAGTCAGTTGCCCAGCGTCTGAATTTTCCTTCTAAATATTTTTTTATTTCCATTTTCATAACACACACTCACATGTATACTATACATAGCCAGTATCATATAGTATTAAATAATAATTACATCAGTTCCTCTTGTCAACAATGCCCAGAAAAATAAAAACCCATTATTAGCTCTTCTGCTCTCCATACACCTCTTTCTTCTACCTCTCTCCTGCCTCCTTTCTTCCCTCCATCATCCTTTCCTACTCTGCTTCCCCTTCCTTTCTCCTTCTCCTCTCTCTTCATTCCACTCCTCCTTATCCTCCTCATCTTCCCCCCTTCCCCTCTCTCCTATCCCTCTCTTCCTATCTTTCTTCTCTCCTCTGTTTCCCACTCTTCCTCTCCTTGGTGTATTTCCACTTCTGAGCAAACTCCATTCTATGTTGATGGTATTTATGCTTCTATATCCATAGAAAATTTTTATTTTCCATTTTCATAGCATATAATCACATGTATACTATTACATAGTCAATATCATGTTGTATTATTAAGTACTTACATCAATTCATCTTACCATCAACAAACCCATTATTAGCTCTTCTGCTCTTCATACACCTCTTTCTTCTACCTCTCTCCTGCCTCCTTTCTTCCCTCCATCATCCTTTCCTACTCTACTTCCCCTTCCTTTCTCCTTCTCCTCTCTCTTCATTCCACTCCTCCTTCTCCTCCTCATCTTCCCCCCTTGCCCTCTCTCCTATCCCTCTCTTCCTATCTTTCTTCTCTCCTCTGTTTCCCACTCTTCCTCTTATTGGTGTATTTCAGCTTCTGAGCAAACCCCATTCTATGTTGATGGTATTTATGCTTCTATATCCATAGAAAATTTTTATTTTCCATTTTCATAGCATATAATCACATGTATACTATTACATAGTCAATATCATGTTGTATTATTAAGTACTTACATCAATTCATCTTACCATCAACAAACCCATTATTAGCTCTTCTGCTCTTCATACACCTCTTTCTTCTACCTCTCTCCTGCCTCCTTTCTTCCCTCCATCATCCTTTCCTACTCTACTTCCCCTTCCTTTCTCCTTCTCCTCTCTCTTCATTCCACTCCTCCTTCTCCTCCTCATCTTCCCCCCTTGCCCTCTCTCCTATCCCTCTCTTCCTATCTTTCTTCTCTCCTCTGTTTCCCACTCTTCCTCTCCTTGGTGTATTTCCACTTCTGAGCAAACTCCATTCTATGTTGATGGTATTTATGCTTCTATATCCATAGAAAATTTTTATTTTCCATTTTCATAGCATATAATCACATGTATACTATTACATAGTCAATATCATGTTGTATTATTAAGTACTTACATCAATTCATCTTACCATCAACAAACCCATTATTAGCTCTTCTGCTCTTCATACACCTCTTTCTTCTACCTCTCTCCTGCCTCCTTTCTTCCCTCCATCATCCTTTCCTACTCTACTTCCCCTTCCTTTCTCCTTCTCCTCTCTCTTCATTCCACTCCTCCTTATCCTCCTCATCTTCCCCCCTTACCCTCTCTCCTATCCCTCTCTTCCCATCTTTCTTCTCTCCTTCTCCTTCCAACTCTTCTATATCCTGTCTTCCCTCCATCATTTTCTATTCTACTTCCCCTTCCTTTCTCCTTCTCCTCTCTCTACAATCCACTCCTCCTTATCCTCATCCTCCTCATTTTCCCCCCTTACCCTCTCTCCTATCCTTCCCATCTTCCTTCTCCCTTCTGTTTCCCACTCCTCCTCTCATTGGTGTATTTCCGCTTCAAGTCAATATGCTTAATATATCCTAGTTTTAAAGAAATAATAATAATAATAGTAATGAAAATATAAGAGAAAACAGCATACATGTAGAGTCAAATTACATTAAAATCTAACACGTCTCGTCAAACCTGATATATATCCCTCCCCCCCTCCCCCCAATCCCCCCCCAACCTTTCCCCCCCAACTTCCCAGAACCCGTACACGGTATAGCATCTGAATTTTGATCCCATGACGGCAGAGACACTGCAATGGTCGTACAGGCGAAAAACAGTCGTAAGTCGCTTTTTTCAGTGCCACCGTAACTGTGAACTTTGGCCGCTAAACAAATGCTTGTGAGTCGTCCAAAGAAAGCAGAGGGGCTTCACCTGGCGAGCCCAGCCCGTTTCCATCCTCGGACACTCCCAGCTGGACGCGGCCCCTTCTGAGCGCCCGGCAAGGACCCTGCAGTGCCGGCATGACTCACCGTTGCCAGGAATCCCTTTTCCGAGAAAGCCTCCACAACTTTGCCCTCTGATCCAGAGGCTGCACAACAACACACCGTCACACCTGCCAAAGTCCAGCCTGGCACGTGGGTGCACAGAGAGCAGTTTCCCTTCCCTCCTGGCCGCGTCTGCAAGAAAACCACCACATTCACAGACGCTTCATTTCACGTTTCAAGAGAAAGGGCCCCTCCGTGCCGGTGGTGGATTTTTTTTGCCACTGGTTCTGTCGGCGTGGCTTGGGGAGGGGGCTGTCATGTGACCGGGTGGCCGTGGCCAACTTTCCCCCACATTTTAAAGCATTTGTTTCCCTGCCGGTTTGGGCAAAATAAGTAGGAAAAAAATGCTTTAAAAAGTGGGGGGAAATGAGTTTTTTTCCCCACTTTTTAAAGCTTTTTTTTTTTTACTACCTTAGCATTTTTTGCTACCGGTTCTAGCAGAACTGGTAGCATTTCACCCCTGTTCCACACCCTGTTGCTTGTAGTTTTTAAGACTGGTTCCCAGCTGGGCTTCACGGCTTAGCAATAGCAATAGCAGTTAGACTTATATACCGCTTCATAGGGCTTTCAGCCCTCTCTAAGCGGTTTACAGAGAGTCAGCATATTGCCCCCAACAACAATCCGGGTCCTCATTTCACCCACCTCGGAAGGATGGAAGGCTGAGTCAACCTTGAGCCGGTGAGATTTGAACAGCCGAATTGCAGATAACAGTCAGCTGAAGTGGCCTGCAGTGCTGCACCCTAACCACTGCGCCACCTCGGCTTCACCCGTCTTTGTCCTTTCGCATCCCCCAAGGAAGGGGGAGAGGCCAGAAACGGGCCACTCATCCTCAGGGCAGGACCCCTCTGTATTTCCGAACCTCGTTTGAGTAGCTCCCCTCTAACCTCCGACACGAAGGTAGACTGCCTCTCCGCCTGGAGGTTCTGCCCTTGACGAAGACAGAGGAGACCCTGCCACCCTGTGAGCATTTTGGCGACCACGGAGGGACAAGGCCAGCCGAGTCTTCTCCCAGAAAAGGCTGGGCAGGCAGGTGTTCGATGTGGGAGAAATCTCTACCAGGGAGAACTGGCAGGGGTTTTTTCTTGTGTGTGATCCCTGGATCCCTTCCAGGCCCGGCTGATCCACCCGTTGGGTAACGTGGCCATCATGTGAGGCCGCCCGTGGATTTCCCCAAGGGAGGCCCCCGCCTCGTCTGGACGAGTCCTGCCTTGTCTGGCCAGGGAAGTATCACAGCCAAAGCCTGGCTGGCTGCCAACCCCCCTGGGGTATCTTGGCGGGTGGAGGAGAAGCGTCACTTCCTGGTTCTGGGCACATTCTGGAGCGCCCGGCTGCCACTTTGCCAGGTGTTTACAACCAGCCCCCCCCCCCCCCCCCGGCCTGCCCTGACGCCTCTCTGGGCGAGCTCTGATCGGGATGGCGAGATAAGGCGCAGGGATCGATTGCGAGAAGGGCGGGGGCCCACTGGTGCCCTGTCTCTGCCCCTGCTGGGTCAGGAGGAACTGGCGGTGCCCGCCACTCGGGAAGGCCTCTGCCGTGGGGTGCAGCTCTGCAGGCAAAGCGCCCCAGTGGTTAGAGTGCAGCGTATTTGTTCTCTCCCCCCCACCCCCCTTGGCTTTTGTTCAGCCGCCCTGAGTCCCTTTGGGAATAGGGCGGCATACAAGTCGAATAAATCCAAATCCAATCCATATCCCTGCAGGCTCCTTTTGCTGACTGCCGGCTGCCCGCAATTTTGGCAGTCTGAATTCTCACCAGGCTGAAGGTGGGCTCAGCCTTCCGTCCTTTCAGGGTGGGTCAAAGGAGGAGCCAGATTGTTGTGGGGCCTGTAAACCGCTTAGAAAGGGCCGTAAAGCACCCTGAAGCGGTGTATAAGTCTCAGGACAACTGCTATGGCAATTGGGGTGCGAGCAGACAGGAGGTGTCCTTGCTTATCCTACATCAGGATGGCCACTTTAAGACTCGTGGACTTAAACTCCCAGCGTATTTTTTTTTATATTTCAGCCTGTGGATACTTTGGTCTCGTTTTTGGGATCGGGTGGATTTAAAGTGATCCTTCCCCCCCCCCTCCCCATTTGCCGATGATCGTTTTGCTGCGAGCATCAAAAAGGCAGTGGGACAAATGGTATCGATGGTTAGAAAGGAGGGACAGAAAAACGCAGACAAGTTAAGAATGGGAAAATATGGTGTTAAGATTGTCTGAGAGGTAGGAATCGGATATGTATTTGTAGGGTTAGTAACCAGTTAAAAAAGGGTGGGGGGATGAATGGACAGGTAATCTGACTGACTACGCATACTTATGTAATGGATATAAAACGTAATCATTGTAGAATCCAAAAACTGTGGGGAAATGTTTATGCCAGAAATGGCGCACTATGTCCAGGTGGCGCAGTGGTTAAATGCAGCACTGCAGGCCACTTCAGCTGACTGTTATCTGCAGTTTGGCGGTTCAAATCTCACCGGCTCAGGGTTGACTTAGCCTTCCATCCTTCCGAGGTGGGTAAAATGAGGACCCAGATTGTTGTTTGGGGCAATATGCTGACTCTGTAAACGGCTTAGAGAGGGTTGAAAGCCCTATGAAGCGGTAGATAAGTCTAACCGCTATTGCTATTGCTATTAATGTTTATCTAATAAAAAAAACTTTTTTTTAAAAAAAAAGGCCCTGGTGGGGTCCAGATAATTTAACAACCACTTCTTTGCCCTAATGAGTTTCTTCCAACCGCCTGTTCATCAAATTGAAATTTAACAACCGGTTCTCCCAAAGTGGTGCGAACTGGCTAAACCCCAGCACTGAAAAAGGGGGACCTTCTCTGCGTCCAAGTTTCCCTAGAGAAAACTCTCCCTCTTTCCAGACCCTTCTTGAAAAAAACCCTTCTTCCCTGCCGAGGTGGCGCAGTGGTTAAATGCAGCACTGCAGGCTACTTCAGCTGACTGCAGTTCGGCGGTTCAAATCTCACCGGCTCAGGGTTGACTCAGCCTCCTTCCATCCTTCCGAGGTGGGTGAAATGAGGACCCGGATTGTTGTTGGGGGCGATATGCTGACTCTGTAAACCGCTTAGAGAGGGCTGAAAGCACTATGAAGCGGCATATAAGTCTAAGTCTAACTGCTATTGCCTTTCTCTTCCATCTCCCTCCTTCCCACAATCCCAGAGTCAGGCCTGGCTTCCGTGGCCAGATGCTCCGGATTTAGCACGTCGTCCTTCTCGGTTTTTCCCGAAAGTCACTCCTCCCGCAGCTGCGGCCAAGCGGCCCGTGCAGCAGAGGGCATCTGGCCAACTCAGGGCGTCTCACAAGAGCGGAGCTCAGCCACATTTTGGGGGTTATCCAAGCTGGACCAGCCCCAGAGCTCCCAGCCAGGAACCACAGAGTAACCTGGTTGTGCAATTGCGCTGATCGAAGGAAGATGAGGAGCAGGCTCAAAAAATATGAAGCTTGGACTCTTCTTCAGGATAACGGAGTGGGAAGAGCCACGGTGGCGCAGTGGTTAGGGTGCAGTACTGCAGGCTACTTCAGCTGACTGCAGTTCTGCACTTCAGCGGTTCTAATCTCACCGGCTCAGGGTTGACTCAGCCTTCCATCCTTCCGAGGTGGGTAAAATGAGGACCCGGATTGTTGTTGGGGGCGATATGCTGACTCTGTAAACCGCTTAGAGAGGGCTGGAAGCCCTATGAAGCGGTAGATAAGTCTAATTGCTAATTGCTATTAAGGGACCTTGGGGGTCTTTTTGCTAGCCAGTGCAGGAAGCCCCTAAAGTTGCCAACTTTGAAGAGCTCTTCCCTTAGACCAGAGTCAGACAAATGGTTGCACAAACGAACCTCTGGTGTGCCGGAGTGCTCACAACTCCTGGAGGCAAGGCTTTGCACGGATTTTCCTCGCCGTTAGGAAATTTCCCCTTTGAGAAACTCTGGTAAGAGACGTTGTAAAACGGGGCAAAAACCTCACTGAACAGCCTCCTGGCTGAGCGGTGGGAATGTTGAGCTCAATCGTGGTCGTAAGCCCAGCATTGCATTGTGGTTTGAAAGCATCTTGCTCAAGCTCAGTTCGTGGGCAGGGGGGTTTACAACGGGTGGTGGGGAAGGGGCGGCTGACGGGGAGCTTGGCGTTTCATTCTTTCTGCCCCTCTTGTCTCTCTGGAGGAATGTTTCTCAACCTTGGCCACTTGAAGATGTCCGGGACTTCAACTCCCAGAATTCCCCAGCCAGCATTCGCTGGCTGGGGAATTCTGGGAGTTGAAGTCCGGGCATCTTCAAGTGGCCAAGGTTGAGAAACACTGTCCTAGACACTTCCCCATCTTCAAGTGGCCAAGGTTGAGAAACACTGCTCTGGAGGAGATGATTTCAGATCAAAGGTCTTCTCCCTTCTCCGTTGGGACCGGCAGAGGAACTCCTGACTCCCAGCTTCGAGCGCCCGCGTGGCCCGTGGGCAACTGGGGGAGGGTCTCACCCATGCCACCAACAGCTCCCCCATCCCTCCCCCACAAAGCCATAGTTCTGCAGCCTTCCTTGCACCCATTACTTCTTCTTTTTCTAAAGAAAGCTCTTTCGGTCCTCCCTTCTTCTCGTGTCGAAAGCTTCATCGTCAGCAAGTCTATTTAAGGTTAAGAGCGAAGCTGCTCTGGATGAGGCTGGAAAAAAAAACAGGCTTCAGCTCTGCACCGAAGGAGCCAGAATAGAAGGAGGAGGAGGGGAGGGGGGGACCAGAGGCCTGCGTGGGCGGGGGGCGGGGGGGACTTGGAGGGGTCAGGAAAATACAGCTTCCCCTGCCCACCCTTTCAGTTCAGGGTGGAAAAAAGGTTGAGGTTTGTGCTTCGGTTTTTGAAGTCACCTGTCGTTGCCCCCCCTAGTCCCGGCGGCTGCTGCGAGGGGGATGATGGGGGCAGAAGGGAAAGTCCCTTTTGGAGACCGGCCTTATTTCCACCAGGCTGAGATTCAAGGGGGGGGGGCAGAGGGGAACGTGACCCCATGCTCCAGGAGCCGAGGTGGCGCGGTGGTTAAATGCAGCACTGCAGGCTGCTTCAGCTGACTGCAGTTTGGCGGTTCAAATCTCACCAGCTCAGGGTTGACTCAGCCTTCCATCCTTCCGAGGTGGGTGAAATGAGGACCCGGATTGTTGTTGGGGGCAATATGCTGACTCTGTAAACCGCTTAGAGAGGGCTGAAAGCCCTATGAAGTGGTATATAAGTCTAACCGCTATTGCTATCTATCTATCTATCTATCTATCTATCTATCTATCTATCTATCTATCTATCATCTATCTATTTATCTATCTATCGGATTGTTGGGGGCAATATGCTGACTCTGTAAACCGCTTAGAGAGGGCTGAAAGCCCTATGAAGTGGTATATAAGTCTAAGTGCTAATTGCTATGCTCACAGTTGTGTTACTGACACACCCACTCTCCCTGGCGGCTGCTAATGCCAAAGGTGAACAATCAGCACTGCAGCTTAAGTTCCAGGACTTATGACCACCGTTGGGACCCAGATTTATGCTGCTAAATGAGGAACTTCAGGATTGGGCGGCCTATAAATTTAATAAATCTAATAAATAACTTGTTAAGCCAGTTTTCCCCTATTTTATTACTTCTTTTTTTTCCCCACGTCACTGCAGTTGTTAAATTAGTAACACGGCCGCTAAGTGAATCTGACCTTTCCCCTTGTGTTCGTTTGTCAGGAGGTCATAAAAGGGGCTCACGTGACCCCGGGACACTGTGACCGTCATAACTGCGAGGCAGTGGTCCAGCGTCTGAATTTTGCCCATGCGACCGTGGGGAGGCTGCAACGGTCGCTAGTGTGAAAAAACGGTCACAATTCACCGTTTTCAATGCTGTCGTGACTTTGGACGGTCCCTAAGCGAGCTGTTATAAGTTGAGGACTACCTGCCTTCCTACCCAGATGGTCCCCACTTACAATCCTCCGTTTAGGGAGCGTTCCAAGTTCCCTTAAAAAAAGCGACCTTTTTCACACTTACGACCGTTCCAGCAGCCCCAGGGTCACGTGGCCAGGATTTTGAAGATCGCCCACTGACTCGTACTTATGACAGTTTTGCAACAAAACCAGACCAATGGCTGTCCAGGGTGTGGCCTGTGGACTTCAATTCCCAGAATTCCTGAGGCAGACATAATGGCTGGCTGAGGAATTCTGGGAGTTGAAGTCCAGAGGTCAGGAAGGAGCCATGATCCCTCCTCACCCCTCAATGAAAGCATCTGGTTCCCCGGGAGTTTTGATAAGACTTTGATTGACGTCCATAAAAAGTCAGCCGAAGGCTCCGTTGGCGTCAGGCGCCTTCTGAGGGCGGTCGAAGAAGAACGGCCATAAAACGGGCCAGTCCTTAAGGCCCGTCTAAGCGAGAATCCGGCCTTCCTGTGTGCGTTTCGTAGCAGAGAAGAGGAAGATTTTCCCATTCAGACCAACAACAATCTCTCTGGAATCCTTTGTGGAGGTTGGAATCCACCAGATCAAGATTAACTTCAGACCAACAATCCACATGTAAACAGCTGCCCAAGAAGCCAACAGCAAACAGCCTAATAGAAGGATCTCTTAAGACACACACACACACACAGGGCAAGACACCAGAACAGTGTTTCTCAACCTTGGCCACTTGAAGATGTCTGGACTTCAACTCCCAGAATTCCCCAGCCAGCGAATGCATTCGCTGGCTGGGGAATTCTGGGAGTTGAAGTCCGGACATCTTCAAGTGGCCAAGGTTGAGAAACACTGATTTAAAGCCTCAGATACCTTCATCCTCTTCAGTGGAAAGACAGTGGCTAGGACAGTGTTTCTCAACCTTGGCAACTTGAAGATGTCCGGACTTCAACTCCCAGCGAATGCTGGCTGGGGAATTCTGGGAGTTGAAGTCCGGACATCTTCAAGTTGCCAAGGTTGAGAAACACTGCACCAGAATATAAACTTGAGAGCAAACCACCCTCCTTACTAGCACTGATGACGTTACCCAGTTCGGCAATGAAACGTCTGCATTAAAACTCCCCGGCTCAGAGAGCACCAAGGACCCCCAGAGCCCTCCTGCTCTTTTTCCCCCACAAACCTCCCCTTCTCCTCTATGATGTTACCTACTTAGATAATGAAACATCTGCATGAAAACGAGCTCGGAGGGGCCCATGGGGATGCAATCAGCTGGGAGGGGGGATCTCAAGGGGTCTTCGAGTCCCCCCCACAAACTGTCCTGAAGGGAACTCAGTTATTCTTTATTTACTTCCCTGATTCTGCGGATTGCCCCATATTTCTCCACACACCCGTTCGGAAGAAAGGACAGCTGAACGGGAGTAACCTCCAGCTCCCTTTGGAGTATGGCTGGCATCGCAATTTCCTTCTTGCAGAGCTGAGCTGTGGGGTTTTTTGTTTTTTTGCCTCAAACAATGGCCTCTTTTAGGCTCGGGACACGGGCAAGTGTGGGCAGAGAAGCTGGCTTCATATCGTCCCCTCCTCTCCTCTCCTCCCTCTCTCTCTCTCTCTCTTTCTCTCTTTTTTTGCTGGGTAAGGATTTTCCACTCTCCACTTCCCATGAGTTCGCTCTCTTTTGCCAGATGTGTGTTCTGATTCACCCCAGAACTATGCGGAGAAGGCGCAAATGCCTGGCTTCCTCTGTATATACAATATTTTTTTTTATTTGCCTTCCTAGGAACGCAGCAGGGGAAATGACCATCTGTCATCGTCAATTTTCAGCCTCCTCAGCCGCTCGTTGAAATTCCCCCCAGGCACCTTGTATTGCCCCCCCCCCACACGCACCCTTAGGTGGCCCTCTGGATCCAGAGCTGTTGGCTCTAACCTGCCTTCCCCAAGGTGGGGTCCTCCAGGCGGGGCCCTTATCCTTTCATGCTGGTGGGAATCAAGGAATGTGGAGCTGAGGAAGGCAGGAAAACGGGAAAGAGAAAGAAGAAAAGAAAGAAAAGAAGGAAGGAAGGGTGCAGGAGGGCAAAAAGGAGATGACAGAAGGAAAAGTCAGGAAGAAAATAAAAGAGAAAGAGAGAAAAAAAAGAGAAGAAAAGGAAGGAAGGAAGGAAGGAAGGAAGGAAGGAAGGAAGGAAGGAAGGAAGGAAGGAAGGAAGGAAGGAAGGATGGATGCAGGAGGGCAAAGAGGTGACGACAGAAAGAAAAGTCAGAAAGAAAAAGAAAGAGAGAAAGAAAGAGAAAAGGAAGGAAGGATGCAGGAGGGCAAAAAGGAGAAGACAGAAGGAAAAGTCAGAAAGAAAAAGAAAGAGAGAAAGAGAGAAAAGGAAGGAAGGACGCAGGAGGGCAAAAAGATGACAGAAGGAAAAGTCACAAAGAAAATGAAAGAGAAAGAGAAAAAAAGAGAAGAAAAGGAAGGAAGGAAGGATGCAGGAGGGCAAAAAGGAGAAGACAGAAGGAAAAGTCAGGAAGAAAAAGAAAGAGAGAAAAAAAGAGAAGAAAAGGAAGGAAGGAAGGAGGGAAGGAAGGAAGGAAGGATGCAGGAGGGCAAAAAGGAGACGACAGAAAGAAAAGTCAGAAAGAAAAAGAAAGAGAGAAAGAAAGAGAAAAGGAAGGAATGACACAGGAGGGCAAAAAGGAGAAGACAGAAGGAAAAGTCAGGAAGAAAAAGAGAGAGAGAAAGAATAAAAGAAAAGGAAGGGAGGGAGGAATCCTGGGCCAGGCAGGAAATCTATTATTCAGAACCTGAAGAAGAGAATGAAATATCCAATCCGACAAGATCAAAGCCAGAGAGGAAATTCAGTGTTCTCCAGGGATAAACACGCAGAGAAATGGCCTCCTTTGAGTTCTCCGTAAGGCTGAAGGAGATGCCTTGGGAAGCCCAACCAAGTGTGTCCCTCCAGGGCCGAAGAAGAGGTCCACATTGGTTCCAGGCTGGTAGCTCTTCTGCCCCTGGAAGGTTCGGGAACAACCCAGAATGATCCCATGGAAGCTCCTTGACCCAGCAGAGAAGGGGATATTTTGAGCCACCTTCTCAAGGCTGTTGGGTCAAAACAGTGGCTGGCTGCCCCAAGAGACACACACACCCCTCCATTGTCCTTGAACTCTGCTTCACAAGGAAAGTGGACAATTGCCCCAGGACCCTCTCCAGCTCTTTCTTCACATATGGCACACATACACCCCCTCCCCAAGCCAGCAGCCATCTTCTCCTTGGCCCCCGAGAGCCTCATTTCAGGAAGCAGAAATGGAGAAGTGTCTCCCCCACGCATCTCTTCCGGGCCGGCGCAACAATTTCGGGGACTGCCATTTGGTAGAGAAATACCTCGCGTGTCCCTCCTCTGAGTCAACTGAACTTTGTTGCTTCCTAAAAATAGCATGCGCCGGTTGGCCAAGAGGGCTCAGGGATTTTTCAACCAGGCATTTATCTCCTGGCTACAAGGCACACATCCTTCCCAAGCTGCGGTTTACCTCTCCTTCGCGCACCGTGCTTGCTCCAGGGGGCCCCTCCGGAGAGAGAGCCGTCATGGGAAGCGACTTTTCCTGGAGCCAGGGTTAAGCCGGGCTTTTTTCTTAACCAAGGCTCAGAGAAGCTTTGCTTCTTTCAAGGTTAACCGAAGTGGGTTGGAGGAGGTTGCGCACTCGCTGTAGCTATCCTGTCAACCCATCGAGGTAGGCCAGGTCAGAAACTCCGTGACCCGTCAAAAGCGCGGTCCACAAAAGCGCGATCGATCAAAGCGCGCATTTGACATCATCACAGCGCGACGAAAAAAATTAAAAATGAAATAAAAATAAAATTAAAGCAAGCCGATTCACATAAAGGTTAGGGTTAGGGTTAGGTTAAGGGTTAGGGTTAGGGTTAGGGTTAGGTTTAGAGCGTTAGGGTTACGTTTAGTGTTAGGTTAAGGGTTAGCGTTAGGTTTAGCGTTAGGTTAACGGTTAGATTTAGGGTTAGGTTAAGGGTTAGGTTTAGGGTTAGGTTTGGGGGGGGTTAGGGTAAGGTTTTCGCTTTATTTTTACATTTTTCGATCACAGCGCGATGTTTTCGTCGTGCTGTGATGACGTCAAATGCGCGCTTTCGTCGACCGCGATTTTGTCGTCCGCGGTTTTGTGGTGGAACCAGAAACCCAACATTGTGCGAACTCAGAATACAGAACATCGGAGCTGGAAGGGAAGCTGGAAGTCTTCTAGTCCAACCCCAGGAGACCTTCTCCCATTTCAGAGGAAGAGTCTATCCATTTTCTTCTTGAAAAACCTCCCGTCATGGAGCTCCCACAACCTCTGGAGAAAATCCACTGACGAATCCTTCTCATTGTTAGGAAGTTTCTCTTTAGTTCCAAGTAGCTTCTCTCCTTGATTAGTTTCCCTCCGTTGCCTCTTCTCCCGACTTCAGGGGCTTTGGGGAATAGCTTGTCCCCCCCCTCCCTCTTCTTTGTGGAAGCCCCTCAAACTCTCTTGTGCAATCCCAGAATGGGGTCTCCCTTCCCCTCCCCTCTCTTATACTTAAAAGAATCTTGATTTTATTTCTCACCAGTTTCTGTTTCCTGGACTAAGTTTGGTTTACTTTATTGCCGTTGCCCCTCCCACGTGCCGTCTCGTGTTCCTATATAACTATAAAAATAAAAACACAAACACACGTCCTTCATATGCTATGTAATGGAAATTAAAAACCCCTGATATTGCATTAATATTGCACTATACCAGTGTTTCTCAACCTTGGCCACTTGAAGATGTCCGGACTTCAACTCCCAGAATTCCCCAGCCAGCGAATGCCGAAATGGACAAACTAACTAAAGAAATCCAGAATTCTACCAGATACGAGATAAACGGTATAGGTGGATGGAGGAAAGAAAGAAGAATCAATGAAGGAATATAACGAAACTCAAAAAATAATAGTTATGAGTAAAATAAGAGGGTTAAGAATGGTGAAATCCAAATGAAATACAATAGAAGGGGAAATAATATAAGGTGAGCGGTATCGATTGATAATGCTGGCTGGGGAATTCTGGGAGTTGAAGTCCGGACATCTTCAAGTGGCCAAGGTTGAGAAACACTGTCCTAACCACTGCTGGGGAATTCTGGGAGTTGAAGTCCGGACATCTTCAAGTGGCCAAGGTTGAGAAACACTGTCCTAACCACTGCTGGGGAATTCTGGGAGTTGAAGTCCGGACATCTTCAAGTTGCCAAGGTTGAGAAACACTGCACTATACCATAGAATGCGATATAGTTACTGCCCTGGGATAGAAGCTGCTTTTTCAGCTTATATGCCCTTGTTTTAATTGTCCTGTACCGTCTGCCAGATGGTAATAGTTAAAAAAAATAAAACGGGGTGCCCAGGATGAGAAGGATTGTTAAGAATATTTTGAACTTTCTTTTTCTTTTTATTAACAAACATATAAAATACACACACACAAAACTTAGATGTACACCACATTTACACAATACAATACGAACATGAGCTTCCTGTTCTAATAGCAATTATCAATCGATACCGCTCACCTTATATTATTTCCCCTTCTATTGTATTTCATTTGGATTTCACCATTCTTAACCCTCTTATTTTACTCATAACTATTATTTTTTGAGTTTCGTTATATTCCTTCATTGATTCTTCTTTCTTTCCTCCATCCACCTATACCGTTTATCTCGTATCTGGTAGAATTCTGGATTTCTTTAGTTAGTTTGTCCATTTCGGCACAATCCTTTCTTATTATTTCATCTTCGCTTGGAGTTAATTTGTTTTTTTCCATTTCTGGGCAAAGGCAATCCTTGCCGCCGTAATTATACGTAGTATTAAATACTGGATTTCTTTTTTGCATTTCGCAGACATTATTCCTAATTTAAAAAAAAAAAAAAACTTCAGGTTTCCATTCTATTTTAACCCCCGTTATTGCCTCCAGCCAATTTTTGATCCTTTTCCAAAATATTTTAGCCTCCTCACATAAATGGTAATATGTTCCGTGTATCGATTCGCATTTCCAACATTTTGGGGAGGTAGTTTTGAACTTTCTTAAGGCAGCGGGAGCTATAAAGTTCTTCCAAGGAGGGGAGGGGGAAACCAATGAACCTTTGGGCAATAATGTCGACCCTCTGGAGTGCTGTCCTATCCACCATGGTGCATTTGGCAAACCATGCACTGGTGCAGTAAATTAAAATACTCTCCAAGTCAGCATTTATTTCGGTGTCTGTGCATGCCTTCTTCCAGACCAGGTTATCTCTGCATTCCTGGTTCCCCCACCTACCCAGCTTCCCTAGAAGTCACACTCCCCAACTTATTTTGCCTTTTTTCTTTCACGAGAAGCCCTGCACATCACACCCTCTAGATCAGTGTTTCCCAAACTTGGCAACTTTAAGACTTGTGGACTTCAACTCCCAGAATACTCCAGCTAGCTCTTCTGGCTGGAGAACTCTGGGAGTTGAAGTCCACAAGTCTTAAAGTTGCCAAGTTTGGGAACCACTGCTCTAGATCTTCTCTGCTTCCAAAAGAAGACAGGGCAATAAGTTGGTGCCAGCCACCCTCTTAATTTCCATGAGTGTTTTTTTTCCCCCAACACACCTAACTCTAAGATGTGTGGACTTCAACTCCCAGAATTCCCCAGCCAGTTTTGATAAGTTTCCATCCGTCCCTTCTTGTCCTGCCCTCCGGTGCTCTGGGGAAATAGGTGGGGGTCCCCTTCTCTGCAACAGCCCCTTGAATATTTGAAGGCTGCTACCGTGTCACCCCCCAACGTCTGTCGGATTGGGTAGCCTGAGGTTGATGGGTTTGCTAATAGCAATAGCAATAGCCATAGCAGTTAGACTTATATACCGCTTCATAGGGCTTTCAGCCCTCTCTAAGCGGTTTACAGAGTCAGCATATCGCCCCCAACAACAATCCGGGTCCTCATTTTACCCACCTCGGAAGGATGGAAGGCTGAGTCAACCCTGAGCCGGTGAGATTTGAACCGCCGAACTGCAGAACTGCAGTCAGCTGAAGTAGCCTGCAGTGCTGCATTTAACCACTGCGCCACCTCGGCTCTAAGAGGATCCTCTGCTAAGAGGATAACGGAGTTGGGAGGGACCTTGGAGGTCTCCTAGTCCAGCCAGGAGACCTTCTACTGTTTCAGAGGAATGTCCATGGAGATCCTCGGTCATCCAGATCCTGGTTGTCCCAAAGGTGCTTTTTTTTCAAGAGGCAACCGGACTTGTTTTTCTTTGAAGCTTGTTTTCCAAGAAGCTTCTTCAGCTCCAACTGGAGTCAGAGAAATGGTTTCTTCCCAGGCACTGATTCCACCACCAGCCACCTTCTTCCCACAAATGCAT
This sequence comes from Thamnophis sirtalis, assembly GCF_051295495.1. Taxonomy (NCBI): domain Eukaryota; kingdom Metazoa; phylum Chordata; class Lepidosauria; order Squamata; family Natricidae; genus Thamnophis; species Thamnophis sirtalis. The sequence continues at coordinate 1,060,270 of NW_028261393.1, forward strand.
GTGGAAACCGAGTTTCAGGGATTTTCTGCATTCCATGCCGTGCAATCAGCTCACCGCCCCCCCCTCCTCCAAAGTCCCCTTCTGGGCCATCCCTGAATCAGAATGTCGCCATCACCTTCCAGGCTTTTTGCAGTAAGGAAACCATAAAAACTCTTAATGCTTGAAGGATACCTCAACTGTTGTGATTCAGGAGGGAGTTCCAGGATGGGGAAGACTTATCAGGATGAATCATGAGCTCAAGGTATGACTCAGGCAGCGGAAGCAAAGATGGCTGCCAGCTCTTGGGCCATCCCACCTCCTGGGTAGGACATCCAGGCCTGCTCCATCACGCAGCCAAGCCAGCCGGTCAACCAGGTTGCCCAACGGCTTCTGGCCCCAACGACAGAAGGAAGTTATGGAGATCCAACCTAGAATTAAGGAGAAATTTCCCAACAGGGAGGAGAATGAATCAGTGGAAGGGCTTGTTTCCAGATGTTACAAGGGCTCCATCAGTGGAGGCCTTCAAGAAGAGATTGGACAGCTACTTGTGAGCCAAGGTGGCACAGTGGTTAAATGCAGCACTGCAGGCTACTGCTAGATCAGCAGGTCAGCGGTTCAAATCTCACCGGCTCAGGGTTGACTCAGCCTTCCATCCTTCCGAGGTGGGTAAAATGAGGACCCAGATTGTTGTTGGGGGCAATATGCTGACTCTCTGTAAACCGCTTAGAGAGGCCTGAAAGGCCTATGAAGCGGTATATAAGTCTACTGCTATTGCTATTGCTTGTCTGGAAGGGCGTAGGGGAGAGGTGTCCAACCTTGGCGACTTTAAGACCTGTGGATTTCAACTCCCAGAATTGAAATCCACGAGTCTTACAAGTTGCCAAGTTGGACACATCCACCTACTGGCATCAGGTGTCCTGCTTGAGCAGGGGGTTGGACTAGAAGACCTCCAAGGTCCCAACTCTGCTGCTCCCAATTTCCATATATTTCCCGTGGGCCAGAGTGGACATTCTCTGCTCTACCGGGCTATTCTCATCTTCTTCCTCTCTCTGCGTTATCTCAGGCCATTCAGGCCACGGCTTATCTCTCCACTCACCCCTCTCACACACACACACACCATCTTTTTCTTCTGCCTCCCGCTGGCCGGGAAGCCCCTGGCTTCAGCCAAGCCGCCCGGCGTGTCTCATCCTGTCCACTTGGGCTGAGCCCTGGACCGCCAGGCGCCTAGCATCCTTTTGCTGTGGGTTTTCCTCTGCAAAACCCACCTCAGGGTCTCTGCCAGGAATTGGGGTGCTGCTGGAAGGAAACGTCTACGGAGGTTCCCCATTCTCCAGGCCACGGTTCTCCCGAGGGCGGTTTTCTCCAGAGGCCACTCAACTTCCTTGCCTTGTTTTCCCTGGAAAACATTCCGCTCCTCATTCAAGAAGTCTCTTCAGGACTCGGGTGCGAGACCTTTCCAAGGAGGAACGAAACCACAGAAGGAAATCCAGCTGTCCTTTGGGAAAAGCCCCTTAAGGGCCGGAAGGGAAATCAAAGGAGACGAGGGGATGCCACACAGGGAGTCCTCGACCTGCGGAAGTTCTCTTAGTAACCGTTTCGAAGTTAATGACGGCACTGAAAAAAGGGACTTAGGACCATTTTTCACAGTTATGACCATAGCAATAGCAGTTAGACTTATATACCGCTTCATAGGGCTTTCAGCCCCCTCTAAGCAGTTTACAGAGTCAGCATATTGCCCCCAACAACAATCCGGGTCCTCATTTCACCCACCTCGGAAGGATGGAAGGCTGAGTCAACCCTGAGCCTGGTGAGATTAGAACCGCTGAACTGCAGATAACAGTCAGCTGAAGTAGCCTGCAGTGCTGCACTCTAACCACTGCGCCACCTCGGCCTGGTCACGTGATCGAAATTCAGACGCTTTGGCACCTGACTCGTATTTATGACGGTCGCAGCCGTCCCGGGGCCCCTTTTGCGACCTTCTGACAAGCCAAGTCAACGGGGAAAAAGCCCGATTCACTTAACAACCACGTTACTAACTTATCGGCTGCAGTTCACTTAACAACCGTGGCACGAAAAGGCGCAAAACCTGCTTAACAAACCTCTCGCTTAGCAGCAGAAGTGTTGGGCTCAATCAATGGCCGTAACCCGAGGACTAACTGGATTATTTTCTTCCTCTTTGAAAATCCAGGAACTTGTTTTGCCCGGCAAAGCGGGCACTCCAGTGGGGCAGCTCAGGCTGTAAGGCAGCAGACTCCCCTCCTTCTCCTCTTCCCTTCTTCCCCCTGCCCAAGAGCAGAGAAAGGGGATGGTATGTTGGAGAAGGGGGAAGGATATTTTTTCCAAGTAATTCCCTGAATCCCAGAGAAGAAGGAGGACAGGTTGGACTTACATTGGCAAAGGGGTACATTATATCAGTGTTTCTCAACCTTGGCAACTTGAAGATGTCCGGACTTCAACTCCCAGAATTCCCCAGCCAGCATTCGCTGGCTGGGGAATTCTGGCAGTTGAAGTCCGGACATCTTCAAGTTGACAAGGTTGAGAAACACTGTCCTAACCACTGCTGGGGAATTCTGGGAGTTGAAGTCCAGACATCTTCAAGTTGCTAAGGTTGGGAAACACTGCATTATATTATACAATCGTGATACGTCACGATGCCTTTGCCCAGGCAATTTTTGTGCCTCAGGCTCCTGGTGATTGGCTCACTGAGCGCGCCTCCCTGCGCAAATCAGGACTAGAACTCACAGCTTCCTGGTTCCTAGTCTGGTGCCTTCTGCAATAAATAAACAAACAAACAAACAAACAAAGAAAGAAACCTGGCATTCGGTTTCCCAGATTCCTGCCTTCCTAGTCAGGCAGTTTTATTGCTTGAAAGTTAATTTAAAGCAGGTTTCACTGTTACACAAACATCTGACTCACTATTTCTTGATTGCCGATGGAGCGATACTCTCCCGGGTTATTGGTGCCCACAATAGTGTGTATTGAGGTGTGTGTGTGTGTTTGTGTGTGTGTCTGTGAGAGAGAGAGAGCACACAACATACCTCCGCGGGGTTGAGTCATATTTTCTGCTTCCTGGAGCCAACACACACACACACTTGTTGTGAGAAAACATGGCAAACGTGCTGAGAAGCGATAGAGAAAGCGGACTCATCAATTCCATCACAAACCGCAAACAAAACACTCTGTTTTTTTGACCCAGAAATAGGAAACCCATCGATGGCCTGTTTTTGTTTCTATCCGTCGGGTTCCACCCGCCTCGCTTTCCTTACCGGCAACGTTGTGCAAACTCGAGCAGGGAGGCTGAGATTTCGGTGCTCGGGTTCCACGCTTACGGGAAGCCATCGGCTCATGAATCATCTCAAGTCACCTGAGAAAAAGGAATCAAAAAGGGACTCTGCAGGCGTTTCAAAACTGAAAGTCCTGCCAGGAACTTTCAGGAAAGGCTGGATTTGCCTCCGGGCATTGAAACCGACTCGGTGGAGGCCGCTTGGCAACGTTGGCACCGAAGGCTGGAGGGAGATGAAGCCCCCCACCCCCATCTTCAAGTTCATTGCAGGGAATTCTGGGAGTTGAAGTCCACCTGTCTTAAAATCCAAAACAATACCTACCTACCCAACTACCTATCATCTATCTATCTGTCCGTCTCTGTTTGTCTGTCTACCTACCTACCTATCATCCAGCTCTCTCTCTGTCTACCTGTCTACCGACCGACCGACCAACCTACCTACCTACCTACCAGTATCTATCTACCTACCCATCTACCTATCATCTCTCTCTCTCTCTCTCTCTCTCTCTCTCATCTATTTACCTACCTATCATCATCTATCATCTATCTTATCTATCTATCTATCTATCTATCTATCTATCATCATCATCATCATCTATTTATCTATCTATCTATTCTCTATCTATTTCTCTATCAATCATCCATCTATCTTATCTATTTATCTTATCTATCTATTCTGTCTGTCTGTCTATCTATCTATCCATCCATCCATCATCTATCAATTATCTATCTATCTATCTATCATCTATCTATCTATCTATCTATCTATCCATCCATCCATCCATCCATCCATCGATCCATCCATCCATCCATCTATCTATCTATCTATCTATTCTGTCTATCTGTCTGTCTATCTATTCATCTATCCATCCATCTATCTATTATCTATCTATCTATCTATCTATCTATCTATCTATCTATCTATCCATCCATCTATCTATTATCTATCTATCTATCTATCTATCTATCTATCTATCTATCTATCTATTATCTATCTATCTATCTATCTATCTATCCATCCATCTATTATCTATCTATCTATCTATCTATCTATCTATCTATCTATCCATCTATCTATTATCTATCTATGTATCTATCTATCTATCTATCTATCTATCTATCTATCTATCTATTATCTATCTATCTATCTATCTATCTATCTATCTATCATCTATCCATCCATCATCTATCTATCTATCTATCTATCTATCTATCTATCTATCTAAATATCTAAATATCTATCTATCTATCTATCTATCTATCATCTATCCATCCATCATCTATCTATCTGTCTGTCTGTCTGTCTGTCTATCTATCTATCTATCTATCTATCTATCTATCTATCTATCCATCCATCCATCCATCCATCATCTATTATCTATCTATCTATCTATCTATCTATCTATCTATCTATCTATCTATCTATCTATCTATCTATCTATCATCTATCCATCCATCATCTATCTATCTATCTATCTATCTATCTATCTATCTATCTATCTATCATCTATCCATCCATCATCTATCTATCTATCTATCTATCTATCTATCTATCTATCTATTATCTATCTATCTATCTATCTATCTATCTATCTATCTATCTATCATCTATCCATCCATCATCTATCTATCTATCTATCTATCTATCTATCTATCTATCTATCTATCTATCTATCTATCTATCTATCTAAATATCTATCTATCTATCTATCTATCTATCTATCTATCTATCTATCTATCTATCTATCTATCTATCATCTATCTATCTATCTATCATCTATCCATCCATCATCTATCTGTCTGTCTGTCTGTCTATCTATCTATCTATCTATCTATCTATCTATCCATCCATCCATCCATCCATCCATCCATCCATCATCTATTATCTATCTATCTATCTATCCATCCATCTACCTACCTACCTAGGTATCCTCCTCACCTATCCCCCTCTATCTCAAGAGGGGGTACAGATTCACGGTTAACCTTCCCACCTAGTTCGACCCAGATATGGACAGGGGTTCCAGAAAGTGGGGCCAGCATATCTAGAGGGAAGTCAGGATACTGCATAGCTTTGGATAGTTCACCTGGTGTGTGTGTGTGTGTGTCTTTGTGAGTGAGTGAACTGGTGGTCCAGCATCACAGGCAGTCCTCAATTTACTAACATTCATTTAGTGAGACCATTTTGGAATTACAGTTGAAAAAAGAGACATGACCGTTTTTCAAACTTCTGACTGTTTCAGCGTCCGCATGGTCATGTGATCAAAACTCAGAACGCTTAGCAACTGGCATGTACTTATGTCGGTTGCCGTGTCCCCCAATTCACGCGATCCGCCTTTTGCGGCCTCCTGACAAGCAGACCCAACGGAGAAGCTGGATTCCTTTAGCAAGAGTATTACTAACCGAACGACTGCAGTGATCCACTTAACAGTAGCTGCAAAAAAGGTCGTAAAGTGGAGCAAAACTCACAGAAACGGTCTTGCTTAGCATATTTTGGTCGATAATTGAGGACTACCGTAAGCTGCTCGGTGGGAGGCTGACCCAAGAGACCCTGGCAAACTCACCCCCAGAAGAGTGGGGGGGGAGCTTTGAGGTACTCACAAGTCTGGTTCAGAGGGCAACCCCCCTCCCCACTTCCTAGCGACCTATTTTACAGATGAACCTTGAGGTCATCTAGCCCAGCCCTCTGCCCAGGGCAAGGAATCCTCAGGCCATCCCAGGCAAAGGGCTGCCCTGCCACCTTCTCCCCAGCAGCTGGAGGGGCGGCGGGAGCGCCCGGGGAGGGGAGGGGAGGGAGGGACCCATTGCCAGGGGGAGGAGCCGTGGGAGGAGCCAGAGAGGGGCCGGCCGGAAAGGCCGCGGCTATATCTGCCTCCTCCCGGCCGCCGCACCTCAGTTGCTTTGGGTGAACGGAGCAGAGCAGGCGGCACCATGAGCTCCATTCTGGACGTCCGGAACCTCTACCAGGTGAGCGCCCGACGCCTCCCTCCTCCCGCCGGCTCGGCTCCTGGCCGCCACTGGCTGCGCCCATCCTCGGCGTCCTCCTCGCATCCCGGGCAAGGGATGGGCGCGGCTTTGGATCGCGAGCGGGAGCTCCGTCGGGCCGGGGGGGGGGGAAAGCCCCCTGGAGGCAACCCGGCGACCCCCGTTCGAAGTGCCCCCTTCGGGGCGTTTCTTGCCGAAGCTCAAAGAAGGGGCGCAGGGCTGGGCAGCCCCGACGGCTGGGGATCGCGGGCTTTGTAGTCTTGGGGGGCGGGGAGGAGGGTCCTGAAGCCCGCGAGGTGGGGAAAGGGGCGGCCGGGCGTCCCTGTAAAGCAGCCACGGCGCCCGATCCCCCCGAAGGGAAGGCAGCCTCCGGGCTTCGAGAGCGGGGACGGTCTTGGCCAGAGGAAGAGCCGCCTCCCCCTCGCCTTTCCTGGCCGGCCGAGGACGGGAGAAAAACAGGAAGCGCCGAGGGTTTTTTTTCTAGGTCAAGGAGTTACGTCGGTGCTTCTGCGGCGGCCGCCTCTCCCCGCCCCGACTCGGGCAGACCGGGCGCAGCCTCCGCCGGGCGGGGTGGGAGACGCGGCCCGACTTCGCAGCCTCACCCGAGCGCCCAGCCCGCTTTCTCCATCGGTGGGCCGGAAAAAGGCAGCCCCCAGCGGACTCCCCCCCCCCAGTTTCGTAGGCTGGGGGGGAGGAGGGGGGGCAGCGAGGACCCCCTGCCCGGTCTGGCGTCTTTCGGGGCTCTTTGGGCGGAAGCCCCTTTCGGGATCCAGAGATCGGGATCCCAGCGCCGGCAGAGACTGTAAATCGGGTGTCAACTCCTGCCGTAAAAGAGGAGGGGTCCCACCGTCGAGCCGAGGTGGGGCGAGAGCTTAGGGGGGGCCGGTGGAGGCGTCGCTTGAAGCGGGGAGGAAGGACCGGCGGGGTGGGGGGGGGTCTTTCCCCCATTGTAGCTTTTGCCAGCGCTTGGGGGTCTCGCCGCCTTCGCCTCTCCAACGCGGGTATTTTCAGCTCGTGGGGAAGGGCTCGCTCTCCCCCCAACGCCGCCCCGCAAAGAGCGGCGTGGGGCGAAAGGCGCCCAAGGCAGTTTGTTTTTTCAAACCAGCTTCCAAAGAAATCCAGGCAACCTCAGGTTGGACGCCTTTAAACCAGGTTTAAGGTTCCTCCAGGAAGTTGGTCAGCCTTAAAAGGTGTTTTCGGTTTCGACACTCGCTCGGGCGGCCCGTGTGTGTGTTCGTGTGTGTGCGTGTTCCCCCACCCCGTGCACGTTGGCCAAGGTGGGAAAGCACCGAGCGAGAAGGTTTGGTTGCCAAACAGGATTTTTGAGCAATGAGGGTGTTTTCTTCTTTTGGGGGGGGGGAGCCTTTGGGCTCCCGCTGAAAAGCCAATTTGGGGGTGGGAAGCGATTTTTAAAGGCCTCATTCAGTGGGTGGGGTGGGGGATGTTTTGGGGAGGGTCGGCTGGGGTCTTGCGCGAGCTTTGCCAGGGCAAGAATCCCCCCCCCCCCCCCGGCTGCCTTCTTTTTGCAGGAGGTGAGGAAGCCTTTCCAGCCATCTGTGCCACTCCTTGGCAGGCGTGCCCGTCGAAGGTGGAAGTTTTTATGCCCCTCTGACCCCCGCCCACCCGTCCCTTCCTCCCTGGCGTGGAGTCGGCCGCCAGCAGCGGTTCCCCTCGGCCACGGGCCCCTTTAAAAATAGCCCCAGCCCAGCCCACCTGCGCTATATTAAGGCTACTGACGTCACACACATATATATCCCGCTGCCACCGACCGAGTCCGGCAGCTTTCGTAGCTTCCCTGCCAGCCGGGGGCTTCCAGGGGGGTCTCGCTGGACTAGAGCAGGCTCCCACGGGAGGGGCCCTGGCTTAGGAAGGAGGCGGGTGGCCCCCTGCGGTGGGAGCCTTCAGGGCAGTGGGGGGGGATCAATTTTTTTTAGAACCTCTTATGTGGGTGTGGCCTGCTTTGTGGGAGTGGCTTGCCGGCCATGTGACTGGGTGGGAGTGGCTTGCTGGCCATGTGACTGAGTGGGAGTGGCTTGGCAGTCATGTAACTCAGTGGTTTTGCGCCTGATCCGATCTGTGGCCGTTTGGCAGGGTCTCTAACCTCTCCCTCTCCTCCTCTCCCCGCAGAACCTGATCAACCTCTCGCTGAGTGAAGAGCTGGACGCACCTGCCTTCTCCTGCAGCCACCCGTCCTGCTCCTCTGAGGCGGCGCTGCCGGGTGGCGGGGACTCGGCGGTGTGGCCGCCGCGCAGCCCCTGGAGCCCCAAGAGCGAGCAGCTGCGGCCCCCGCTGCGCCCGGACCGCTCGGTCAGCCTGATCGAAGGCAAGGCGGCCCAGCCGCTGCCGCCCCCGCCGCCAGGCTTCCCACCACTCAAGCCGCCCGGCACGCCTGCCCCGTCGTCCCGCTACAAGACAGAGCTGTGCCGCACCTTCAGCGAGAGCGGCCGCTGCAAGTACGGCGCCAAGTGCCAGTTCGCCCACGGCTCGTCCGAGCTGCGCTCCATCAGCCGCCACCCCAAGTACAAGACGGAGCTGTGCCACAAGTTCTACCTGCACGGCGAGTGTCCCTACGGCTCCCGCTGCCACTTTATCCACTTCCCCGAGGAGGCGCAGGCCTTCGGCAGCCACGGGGGCGCCTCCCCGCACCTCCTGCGCCAGAGCGTCAGCTTCTCCGGGGTGCCCAGCGCCCGCCGCGCCTCCCCGCTGTTCGGCCTGCCCGACCCGGCCTCCTTCGCCCGGGCGGCCTCCGTCTCGCCCCCACCCGCTTCCGCCGAGCTCCTGTCGCCCGCCTTCGAGCACCTCAACCTGGACCCGCTCGCCCTAGTGGCCTCCTTTGGGGACTCGCTGGCGCCAACCCCCGCCGGGGGCTGCTGCTCCTGCCGCTGCGGGAAGGGGGCCGTCAGGAGCGGCTCGCTCCAGAGCCCCCGGGACTACTTCTCGGCCGCCCCCGGGACGCCCCCGTCGGCCCTGCCCAGAACCCCCTCCTCCAACTCGCTCACGGACTCTTACAGCAGCTCCAGCAGCCTCAGCGGCTCCGACTCCCCGGTTTTCGACCAGCACCCCGTCGGCGGGCCGGCGGGGACCACTCACCGCCTGCCCATCTTCAACCGGCTCTCCGTCTCGGACTGAGGGCCCAACGGGACACATTTAGGCGCTGGCTCTCGATCGCAACGGAGAGGGCCGCCCTCAGGATGAGATTCCTTCGGAGGGGTGGGGGGACCAAGGCCGAACCCCCCCCCCCCTCCCAGCCTGAACTGATGCTTTTTGGGGCTTCTCCTGCTCTTCTGAGTCCTCCCCTTGCCTGTTCTTTGGGGGAGGGGCTTTTCCTGCCTCCCACCCGCTGGCCTTACTGCCCTCAAGAGGCCTGGGGGCAAAATGGGGTTCCAGTCCTTTCAGCTTCCCTTTCACCACTTGGTGCCTTAAGCAGAGTCTGCAAGGGGACACCAGAGGGGGGGGGGGCAAATCCTTACCTCCCCCTCCCTCCCTGGGAGTGCCTTATGGCTGTGTGTGTGTGTGTGAGAGTTAGATGGTTCTTTTAACTATCTCAAAAATTTACCGTTCAGGGAGCCAGGAAACCAAAAAGGGGGGGTAGTTTAATTTTCTCTCTGGTTTTGCACTCTGGGCTGAGCTGAGAAGGGGCAGCCCACAGCCCACAGCCCATCCCCCACCGTTCCCTTCCCCCCTCCCTTCCCCTTAAGGAATCCGACTGTAAGGAGATTGTTCCCTTTTGGGGAATTCCCACCTAGAGAAGCCCAGAGAAGTGAAAAGAAAGGATTTTTATACTCTTTATTCTAACAGGGTGTTTGCAAGCTTGGTCACTTGAAGATGGTTGGAGTTCAACTCCCAGAACTCCACCCGTCTCCAGGTGAGGTTCTAACACCTGAGCATTATGCCAAAGACGAACCAGTCCCAGGGAGAGAAGGAAGTTTACTTCTATGTAGCAGTTTTGTTTCCTTGTTTGACAAATCCTCCTCCAGTGGTAAGGAGGAAAAATAAATAAATCTCACACCGCAGAAGCCAGATCAAGCCCGGGAAAATAAGACTTAGATGACATCCTGGTAGCTCTTAATGTACCTTTTTTTAAAAAGAAAATATCATGCTTTATACTGTGAATATTCTCTCCTTATCTAGTCCTCCAGCAAGAATAGGTTGAGAATTAAGGAGATGTGCTGAATTTTATCTTTTTTTATTTTTAATAACCCCCCCCCCCATGTTGTGCCCTCTGGAGCTTTTGAAATAACGGAAGTGTTTTCTCCTTGGGGTGCTCTGAACCCCAATAATTCTGCATCCCCCTTGGGGGCAAGGGAGAGGTTTGTTCTCTCTTTCCTCTCCTCCCAAATTCCTCTGCCAGCTCCACAGGTGTGAAATTGTACCATTTTGGGAAAATTGGAATCCGAGTGACGTGTGTGTCTCCTACCCACCTCCTTGCTCCAGTTGGGTGAAATTAATATTAAGCTTGGATATGATCAGACACAAAATCTTGCCTCGATTGCTGTTCTATGAGAAACTCAGATCTGAACCAAACTGGATGTCCGATCCTTCTCCCCTATGCCAAATTTGACAAATTCCAGAATTTGTACTTTCTTCCTCGGGGTCACCCAAGGAAATATTTAGCCCACTCTTCAATTCCATGAAATTAAATCTCTGGGAATTCTGCCCCTCCGTCCCGTCCCCCCCCATAGGGGAGGATGTGGGACTGGCCAACCACAGGCCAAATGTTCAAGAATGAAACTGGCAGGAAAGTTTATTACTTTTAGTGACCACAAAGCCCAGTACCCACAGCGTGGAAAATGGTGTCCTGTTGCTTCAATTAGACGTTTTGCACTGATGGAGACCAGTTGGGGTAGGGGGGAAGGAGGGGGGAGGAAGGGTGCCTTTTGTTTCCATGCTAGTCACACCTGCGTTGGTGGGTGTTGTTGTTTTTTAAATCCTCAAATGTTTACCATGTAATAAGGCAATATTACCAAACTATTTATAGAGTCTATTTATTCGAAAATTTTATATTGTATTTATCTTTTTTTTGTAATATTCCAGAATAATATATATATATGTGTGTGTGTATATATATATATATATAATATCTATATTTTTGTCTTGTTTCATATGAAGCAAATAAGATTGTCCGACAATTTTTAAAATGGTTCCAAACGCTTTTTTTTCTCTGCTGGAAAAAGAGACTTTTGCTGCTTCTCCTCCGAATCTCCAAAAGATAAATGATTCAACCAAGTAATATCTCGGTTAATAATAAATCTTGAGGATCAGAAAATCTCGTCTGCTCTCTTGTGTCTGTGCTTGTTCAGAAGGAGGTCTTAAGAAATAGTTTCATACTTCAATTAAACGGAATAAGGGGCCTTGGAGGTCTTCTAGTCCAGCCCCCTGCTCAAGCAGGAGACCCTATACCAGTGGTTCCCAAACTTGGCAACTTTAAGACTTGTGGACTTCAACTCCCAGAATTCTCCAGCCAGCAGAGCTGGCTGGAGAATTCTGGGAGTTGAAGTCCACAAGTCTTAAAGTTGCTGGCTGGAGAATTCTGGGAGTTGAAGTCCACAAGTCTTAAAAGTTGCCAAGTTTGGGAACCACTGCCCTATACTATTTCAGATAAGTAGCTGTCCACACTCTTCTAAAAAGTCTCCAGTGATGGGAAACCCACAACTTCTGGTGGCAAGCTGTTCCACTGGTTAATTGCCCTCACTGTTAGGAAGTTTCTCCGTAGTTCCACGTTGCTTCTCTCCTTTGATTAGTTTCCACCCATTGTTTCTTGTGTTCTCGGTGCTTTGGAAAATAAGTGGATGCCTGCCCCCCCCCCCCACTGAGCCGAGGTGGCGCAGTGGTTAAATGCAGCACTGCAGGCTACTTCAGCTGACTGCAGTTCGGCTGTTCAAATCTCACCGGCTCAAGGTTGACTCAGCCTTCCATCCTTCCGAGGTGGGTGAAATGAGGACCCGGATTGTTGTTGGGGGCGATATGCTGACTCTGTAAACCGCTTAGAGAGGGCTGAAGCCCTAGGAAGCGGTATATAAGTGTAACTGCTATTAGCAGCACCTGAGATCCTGAAATACTGCTATTATGTCACCCCCTCCTCCTTCTCCAGACTGGCCAGACCCAAATCCAGCAACCATTCTTCCTGTGTTTTTCTCTCCAAGCCTTTAATAATCTTAGTTTGCATTTTCTCCAAAGTCTCAACATCTTTTTTTACAACCTGGGTGCAGGATTCCAGGTGTGGCCTTGCTAAAGCGGTGCTAAATGCTTTGCACGAACACTTTAGAAAGAAACTTTCAGTCAAGTAGAGCATGTGTCATAATATTCAGGCGGGATTTAAATCCTGACAGCGGGGAGGAAAAAAATGGAGGAAGGGAATCCAGCCAGGGACGCACCCTGAAAAGGGAATGGAGAAATAGGGGAGGGTTGGGGAACCCCATTTTTTAGGTGAAGCAGGGATTGCAAAAAGGAGCAGATCTTTTCCACGCTGGTTTGGCTGCCAGGAGACTCTTTCGGCTTGCAGAGAGGAGAGAGAGACGCGTCCCCGGTTAAAGTGAAACAGCTGCAGTAATAAGCGGTTGTTCTTGGCACCCGACGATGCCTCCTGCGTCAGCAGCTCTCAAGGCAAAGCAGGGTGTGGCGCGGACACATTCCTGCACCCAGTGTCGAGTCGGCTGACGAGGGCGCCTGGAAAGGAACGCCCGCGTTAGGGTGGCTCGACTGGGAGAACCTGTTGGGCGGCTTTCCTCCAAGGTGGCTCCTTGTGGCTTGCCAGGTAAAGAAACCGGGCAGGGCCTGGGTACAGCTGGGTCCCAGAGTGTCCCTTGTTTTGCTTTTCAAACCCATCCAGACGAGGCCCGAAGGAGCCTTTCAGCATTACGGATGTTGGTCTAGCTTTGGTTTTCTTGTCTGCGCTCCAACACTGGAGGTTTTCAAGAGAGTCCTTTGTCCCCAGGCTTGACCGGAGGCTTCTGTCCCTCCAGCAGAAGGAAGTTATGGAGAAGCCAACCTAGAATTAAGGAGAGATTTTTGACAAGGGAGAACAACTAGGCAGGCTTCCCTCCATCACTGGAGCTTTTGAAGAAGAGCTATTTGTCTGGAACGGTGTAGGGAAGGGGGTCTCCAACCTTGGCCACTGTAAAGACCTGTAGAATACTGGGGAATTCTGGGAGTTGGAAGTCCACAGATTTTAAAAGTTGCTAAGGTTGGACATCCCAGCAAAGGAATGTCTCCTGCTTGAGCAGGGGGTTGGACTAGAAGACCTCCAAGGTCCCTTCCAACCATGTTAACTCTATGGCAGTGTTTCTCAACCTTGGCGACTTTAAGTCCCGTGGACTTCAACTCCCAGAATCCCCCAGCCAGCAGAGCTTCACATGGGTCCTGTTCCCCCCCCCCCAGTTCTCCACTCTGGATCTCCTGTTGGTCTCCCTTCCTAGGATAAAGCCAAGTCAATGCCGTTGCAACTTCAGTCACTGTTTCTCAACCTTGGCGACTTTAAGTCCCGTGGACTTAAACTCCCAGAATCCCCCAGCCAGCGAGAGCTGGCTGGGGGATTCTGGGAGTTGAAGTCCACAGGACTTAAAGTCGCCAAGGTTGAGAAACACTGCTCTATGGTTAGTAGGGGAAACCGATGGGTTCTGGACCAAATCCATCCACTATTGGCCAGAGGAGGGGGGTGTGTGTGTTTGTCCTACAAAATTCCCACCTCTCTCCTATCTGGAAAGACATCAAGAATTGAGAGCCGATAATTTAGCAAAGGGCACCTTCCCCCCAAAGTTAAGCCAAGGTGTTTCAATCTGGCATATCCGCATTGCCCAAACTCCCGCAATCTCTCGGCCAACATGGCTAAGAATTGTGGGAGCCCCACTCCCCAAATCCAGAAGGTACCAGATAGGGGAAATGCTGGCATGAGTCATTTCAGCTACAGCCAATTCAACATTTAGATCTGGTCCACACACAACACTGGGCCAAGAAAACCGTAATTTTACTTTCATTAACAGAATGGCCGATTAGCAGAATAACGGAAGGGACCTTGGAGGTCTTCTAGTCCAGCCCCCTGCTCAGTTAGGAAACCCTATAAAAATGTCAAGACATCTCAGTCCAGGCTCTTCTTAAAAACCTCCAGTGTTGGTCCAGGCTCTTCTTAAAAACCTCCCGTGTTGGAGCACTTACGACTTCTTGTGGCAAGCGGTTCCACTGCTTAATTGTCGTCAGTTTTAGGAAATCCCTCCGTAGTTCTGGGGTTGCTTCCCTTCTTGAAGAGTTTCCATCTGGTGTTTCTTGTCCTGCCTTGAGGAGCTTCGGAAAACAGGTTGATGCCACAATTAGCTTGGTTCTCGGGAAAGGATAAGGCCAAATCGAGCGGGAGACCCTTGCCTTTCAGCAGGGTGTCAGCTGGAGACGCAGCCGGGATTTCAAGATGGGATTTCACAATTTAAACAAATCAAGCCGAGCTGGCAATGTTGCGTTGGCCAACGCGCCCTCCTCCGTCCTGAGCTCTGAGCTCACTTCCCAGCACGCTGAAGACAGACGCAGTGTAGGAGGGATGGTGGGAAATGAGAAGCAAGAATCCATTTCCGCCTTGAAGAAGAGCACGGCGGCATCAGGGATGGGCTTCTGGCCAGACCAGGAAAGAGAAGGGAAGGGTTGGCAGTGGCTGGCTGGGGCGTTCACCTGAGAATGAGCGGCAGGATGTGAAAGGAGGGAACCGGTTAGGCACCCCAGGCCTCACCTGGCTCAGGTGGGACGCCCAAACCCAGCCCTTTGGGTGTCCTCTTTTGCGAGGAGGCCAGAAGCAGCCTTGGGAGTCAAAAGTCAACCTATTCTCCAAAACCCCTGAAGGCAGGAAGAGAAGCCGTGGATGGAAGGTGATCAAGGAGAGAAGCAACGTGGAAATACGGAGGGATTTCCTGCCAGCGAGGTTCAATCCATCAGTGGTTCAACTTCCCTCCAGAGGTTGTGGGTTTTCCATTGCTGGAGGTTTTTAAGAAGAGATTGGACAGCCATTTGTCTGAAACGGTAGAGGTCTCCTGCCTAAGCACAGGGTTGGACTAGAAGACCTACAGGGCCCCTTCTAACTTTGTTATTCCTTCCTTCCTTCCTTCCTTCCTTCCTTCCTTCCTTCCTTCCTTCCTTCCTTCCTCCCTTTCTTCCTTCCTTCCTTCCTTCTACATCAATGGAGGTTTTAACAGATTGGACAGCCATTCATCTGTAATAGTAGAGAGTTTCCTGTCTCAGCAGAAGGTTGGACTAGAAGACCTCCAGGACCCCTTCTAACTTTGTTATTCTGTCATTCTGCCCTTCCTTCCTTCCTTCCTTCCTTCCTTCCTTCCTTCCTTCCTTCCTTCCTTCCTTCCTTCCTTCCTTCTCATCAATGGAGGTTTTAACAGATTGGGACAGCCATTTGTCTGCCATAGTAGATGATTTTCCTGCCTCAGAAGAAGGTTGGACTAGAAGACCTCCAAGGTCCCTTTTAACTTTGTTATTCTGTCCTTCCTTCCTTCCTTCCTTCCTTCCTTCCTTCCTTCCTTCCTTCCTTCCTTCCTTCCTTCCTTCCTTCCTTCTCCATCAATGGAGGTTTTAACAGATTGGACAGCCATTCGTCTGCCATAGTAGATGATTTCCTGCCTCAGCAGAAGGTTGGACTAGAAGACCTCCAGGGTCCCTTTTAACTTTGTTCTTCCTTCCTTCCTTCCTTCCTTCCTCCCTCCCTCCCTCCCTCCCTCCCTTCCTTCCTTCCTTCCTTCCCTCTCCATCAATGGAGGTTTTAACAGATTGGACAGCCATTCGTCTGCCATAGCAGAGAGTTTCCTGCCTCAGCAGAAGGTTGGACTAGAAGACCTCCAAGGTCCCTTTTAACTTTGTTATTCTGTCCTTCCTTCCTTCCTTCCTTCCTTCCTTCCTTCCTTCCTTCCTTCCTTCCTTCCTTCCTTCCTTCCTTCCCTCTCCATCAGTGGAGGTTTTAACAGATTGGACAGCCATTCGTCTGCCATAGTAGATGATTTCCTGCCTCAGCAGAAGGTTGGACTAGAAGACCTCCAAGGTCCCTTCCAACTCCTTTAGTCTGTTAGGGCCACAAGTCTTACAGTTGCCAAGCTTGGACGCCCGTTCTAGCGTTTGTTCCGGAGCCTCCTCTGAAGGTGCCCTTGAGAACTCCCCCCTCTGCCCCCCATCTGTGCAAAGTCTTGGGCACGGGTGTGTTTGTGTGGCTGTATGTGTGCGTGTGTGGCTGAGTTCACACATCACGCCGAGCCACAATGGGGTGGATTGGCTCCTGGCTAGGCGTGACACCCTATTGCGGCTTGCAGGCTGCCATTTGTGGTTGAAGGCACTGAGTTAATGCATCACATCGTGGTCTCCTCGGTGATTAGTGGCGGAGAGGATGATAATGGCTTGGAATGACGTGGGGGAACCGGATCCGCAGCTAGGATTAACCCGGTTTGCCATCCTTGGAGAAACATTAACCCACGGATGGACCTCCCGAGTTGAGATCCATTTCTTGGCCTCCTGATTTGGGGCCTTCGTATCCTGGGTTCAGAGGATAGAAAAATTAGGAAGGGGACCTTAGAGGTCTTCTAGTCCAGGGCTCTCCAACCTTGGCAACTTTAAGCCTGGCGGACTTCAACTCCCAGAATCCCCCAGCCAACGCCAGCTGGCGTTGGCTGGGGGATTCTGGGAGTTGAAGTCCGCCAGGCTTAAAGTTGCCAAGGTTGGACAGCCCTGTCCTAGTCCGACCCCCTGCTCAAGCAGGAGATCCTATACAAGTAGTCCTCAACTTACAACTGTCCGCTCCGTGACCAGTTTACTGAAAAAAAGTGACTTCTGACCGTTTTTCCCCCACTTA